>NC_134357.1:14991929-15146929 GCF_048569485.1 Anomaloglossus baeobatrachus | reverse complement strand
TAATGGTCAGAGGTACAGCAGGTCATAATGGTCAGAGGGGCAGCAGGTCATAATGGTCAGAGGGGCAGCAGGTCATAATGGTCAGAGGGGCAGCAGGTCATAATGGTCAGAGGTGCAGCACGTCATAATGGTCAGAGGGGCAGCAGGTCATAATGGTCAGAGGTGCAGCACGTCATAATGGTCAGAGGCGCAGCAGGTCATAATGGTCAGAGGGGCAGCACGTCATAATGGTCAGAGGTGCAGCAGGTCATAATGGTCAGAGGGGCAGCAGGTCATAATGGTCAGAGGGGCAGCAGGTCATAATGGTCAGAGGGGCAGCAGGTCATAATGGTCAGAGGTGCAGCACGTCATAATGGTCAGAGGGGCAGCTTGTCATAATGGTCAGAGGGGCAGCACGTCATAATGGTCAGAGGGGCAGCACGTCATAATGGTCAGAGGGGCAGCAGGTCATAATGGTCAGAGGGGCAGCAGGTCATAATGGTCAGAGGGGCAGCACGTCATAATGGTCAGAGGCGCAGCAGGTCATAATGGTCAGAGGTGCAGCACGTCATAATGGTCAGAGGGGCAGCAGGTCATAATGGTCAGAGGTACAGCAGGTCATAATGGTCAGAGGGGCAGCAGGTCATAATGGTCAGAGGGGCAGCAGGTCATAATGGTCAGAGGGGCAGCAGGTCATAATGGTCAGAGGTGCAGCACGTCATAATGGTCAGAGGGGCAGCAGGTCATAATGGTCAGAGGTGCAGCACGTCATAATGGTCAGAGGCGCAGCACGTCATAATGGTCAGAGGCGCAGCAGGTCATAATGGTCAGAGGGGCAGCAGGTCATAATGGTCAGAGGTGCAGCACGTCATAATGGTCAGAGGGGCAGCACGTCATAATGGTCAGAGGCGCAGCACGTCATAATGGTCAGAGGGGCAGCAGGTCATAATGGTCAGAGGGGCAGCAGGTCATAATGGTCAGAGGTGCAGCAGGTCATAATGGTCAGAGGGGCAGCAGGTCATAATGGTCAGAGGGGCAGCAGGTCATAATGGTCAGAGGTGCAGCAGGTCATAATGGTCAGAGGGGCAGCAGGTCATAATGGTAAGAGGGGCAGCAGGTCATAATGGTCAGAGGGGCAGCCGGTCATAATGGTCAGAGGGGCAGCCGGTCATAATGGTCAGAGGGGCAGCAGGTCATAATGGTCAGAGGGGCAGCAGGTCATAATGGTCAGAGCTGCAGCCGGTCATAATGGTCAGAGGGGCAGCACGTCATAATGGTCAGAGGTGCAGCAGGTCATAATGGTCAGAGGGGCAGCAGGTCATAATGGTCAGAGGGGCAGCCGGTCATAATGGTCAGAGGGGCAGCAGGTCATAATGGTCAGAGGTGCAGCAGGTCATAATGGTCAGAGGCGCAGCAGGTCATAATGGTCAGAGGTGCAGCAGGTCATAATGGTCAGAGGTGCAGCAGGTCATAATGGTCAGAGGTGCAGCAGGTCATAATGGTCAGAGGCGCAGCAGGTCATAATGGTCAGAGGTGCAGCAGGTCATAATGGTCAGAGGTGCAGCAGGTCATAATGGTCAGAGGTGCAGCAGGTCATAATGGTCAGAGGGGCAGCACGTCATAATGGTCAGAGGTGCAGCACGTCATAATGGTCAGAGGTGCAGCAGGTCATAATGGTCAGAGGTGCAGCAGGTCATAATGGTCAGAGGGGCAGCAGGTCATAATGGTCAGAGGTGCAGCAGGTCATAATGGTCAGAGGTGCAGCAGGTCATAATGGTCAGAGGTGCAGCAGGTCATAATGGTCAGAGGGGCAGCAGGTCATAATGGTCAGAGGGGCAGCCGGTCATAATGGTCAGAGGGGCAGCACGTCATAATGGTCAGAGGGGCAGCACGTCATAATGGTCAGAGGGGCAGCAGGTCATAATGGTCAGAGGGGCAGCACGTCATAATGGTCAGAGGGGCAGCACGTCATAATGGTCAGAGGTGCAGAAGGTCATAATGGTCAGAGGTGCAGCAGGTCATAATGGTCAGAGGTGCAGCAGGTCATAATGGTCAGAGGTGCAGCAGGTCATAATGGTCAGAGGGGCAGCAGGTCATAATGGTCAGAGGGGCAGCCGGTCATAATGGTCAGAGCTGCAGCAGGTCATAATGGTCAGAGGGGCAGCACGTCATAATGGTCAGAGGGGCAGCAGGTCATAATGGTCAGAGGTGCAGCACGTCATAATGGTCAGAGGTGCAGCAGGTCATAATGGTCAGAGGTGCAGCAGGTCATAATGGTCAGAGGGGCAGCAGGTCATAATGGTCAGAGGGGCAGCAGGTCATAATGGTCAGAGGGGCAGCACGTCATAATGGTCAGAGGGGCAGCACGTCATAATGGTCAGAGGTGCAGCAGGTCATAATGGTCAGAGGTGCAGCAGGTCATAATGGTCAGAGGTGCAGCAGGTCATAATGGTCAGAGGTGCAGCACGTCATAATGGTCAGAGGGGCAGCAGGTCATAATGGTCAGAGGGGCAGCCGGTCATAATGGTCAGAGCTGCAGCAGGTCATAATGGTCAGAGGGGCAGCACGTCATAATGGTCAGAGGGGCAGCAGGTCATAATGGTCAGAGGTGCAGCAGGTCATAATGGTCAGAGGGGCAGCAGGTCATAATGGTCAGAGGTGCAGCAGGTCATAATGGTCAGAGGTGCAGCACGTCATAATGGTCAGAGGTGCAGCAGGTCATAATGGTCAGAGGTGCACCAGGTCATAATGGTCAGAGGGGCAGCAGGTCATAATGGTCAGAGGTGCAGCAGGTCATAATGGTCAGAGGGGCAGCAGGTCATAATGGTCAGAGGTGCAGCAGGTCATAATGGTCAGAGGTGCAGCAGGTCATAATGGTCAGAGGTGCAGCAGGTCATAATGGTCAGAGGGGCAGCAGGTCATAATGGTCAGAGGGGCAGCAGGTCCTAATGGTCAGAGGGGCAGCAGGTCATAATGGTCAGAGGGGCAGCAGGTCATAATGGTCAGAGGTACAGCAGGTCATAATGGTCAGAGGTGCAGCAGGTCATAATGGTCAGAGGGGCAGCAGGTCCTAATGGTCAGAGGGGCAGCATGTCATAATGGTCAGAGGGGCAGCACGTCATAATGGTCAGAGGGGCAGCACGTCATAATGGTCAGAGGGTCAGCACGTCATAATGGTCAGAGGTGCAGCAGGTCATAATGGTCAGCGGTGCAGCAGGTCATAATGGTCAGAGGTGCAGCACGTCATAATGGTCAGAGGGGCAGCAGGTCATAATGGTCAGAGCTGCAGCAGGTCATAATGGTCAGAGGGGCAGCACGTCATAATGGTCAGAGGGGCAGCAGGTCATAATGGTCAGAGGTGCAGCAGGTCATAATGGTCAGAGGTGCAGCAGGTCATAATGGTCAGAGCTGCAGCAGGTCATAATGGTCAGAGGGGCAGCAGGTCATAATGGTCAGAGCTGCAGCAGGTCATAATGGTCAGAGGGGCAGCACGTCATAATGGTCAGAGGGGCAGCAGGTCATAATGGTCAGAGGTGCAGCAGGTCATAATGGTCAGAGGTGCAGCAGGTCATAATGGTCAGAGGGGCAGCAGGTCATAATGGTCAGAGCTGCAGCAGGTCATAATGGTCAGAGGGGCAGCACGTCATAATGGTCAGAGGGGCAGCAGGTCATAATGGTCAGAGGTGCAGCAGGTCATAATGGTCAGAGGTGCAGCAGGTCATAATGGTCAGAGGGGCAGCAGGTCATAATGGTCAGAGGGGCAGCAGGTCATAATGGTCAGAGGGGCAGCACGTCATAATGGTCAGAGGGGCAGCACGTCATAATGGTCAGAGGTGCAGCAGGTCATAATGGTCAGAGGTGCAGCAGGTCATAATGGTCAGAGGTGCAGCAGGTCATAATGGTCAGAGGTGCAGCACGTCATAATGGTCAGAGGGGCAGCAGGTCATAATGGTCAGAGGGGCAGCACGTCATAATGGTCAGAGGGGCAGCAGGTCATAATGGTCAGAGGTGCAGCACGTCATAATGGTCAGAGGTGCAGCAGGTCATAATGGTCAGAGGTGCAGCAGGTCATAATGGTCAGAGGGGCAGCAGGTCATAATGGTCAGAGGTGCAGCAGGTCATAATGGTCAGAGGGGCAGCAGGTCATAATGGTCAGAGGGGCAGCAGGTCATAATGGTCAGAGGTGCAGCACGTCATAATGGTCAGAGGTGCAGCAGGTCATAATGGTCAGAGGTGCAGCAGGTCATAATGGTCAGAGGGGCAGCAGGTCATAATGGTCAGAGGTACAGCAGGTCATAATGGTCAGAGGTGCAGCAGGTCATAATGGTCAGAGGGGCAGCAGGTCATAATGGTCAGAGGGGCAGCAGGTCATAATGGTCAGAGGGGCAGCAGGTCATAATGGTCAGAGGGGCAGCAGGTCATAATGGTCAGAGGTGCAGCACGTCATAATGGTCAGAGGGGCAGCAGGTCATAATGGTCAGAGGTGCAGCACGTCATAATGGTCAGAGGTGCAGCAGGTCATAATGGTCAGAGGTGCAGCAGGTCATAATGGTCAGAGGGGCAGCAGGTCATAATGGTCAGAGGGGCAGCAGGTCATAATGGTCAGAGGGGCAGCACGTCATAATGGTCAGAGGGGCAGCACGTCATAATGGTCAGAGGTGCAGCAGGTCATAATGGTCAGAGGGGCAGCCGGTCATAATGGTCAGAGGTGCAGCAGGTCATAATGGTCAGAGGTGCAGCAGGTCATAATGGTCAGAGGTGCAGCACGTCATAATGGTCAGAGGGGCAGCAGGTCATAATGGTCAGAGGGGCAGCCGGTCATAATGGTCAGAGCTGCAGCAGGTCATAATGGTCAGAGGGGCAGCACGTCATAATGGTCAGAGGGGCAGCAGGTCATAATGGTCAGAGGTGCAGCACGTCATAATGGTCAGAGGGGCAGCAGGTCATAATAGTCAGAGGTGCAGCAGGTCATAATGGTCAGAGGGGCAGCAGGTCATAATGGTCAGAGGGGCAGCAGGTCATAATGGTCAGAGGTGCAGCAGGTCATAATGGTCAGAGGGGCAGCAGGTCATAATGCCCAGAGGGGCAGCAGGTCATAATGGTCAGAGGTACAGCAGGTCATAATGGTCAGAGGTGCAGCAGGTCATAATGGTCAGAGGGGCAGCAGGTCATAATGGTCAGAGGGGCAGCAGGTCATAATGGTCAGAGGGGCAGCAGGTCATAATGGTCAGAGGGGCAGCACGTCATAATGGTCAGAGGTGCAGCACGTCATAATGGTCAGAGGGGCAGCAGGTCATAATGGTCAGAGGTGCAGCACGTCATAATGGTCAGAGGGGCAGCACGTCATAATGGTCAGAGGCGCAGCAGGTCATAATGGTCAGAGGGGCAGCAGGTCATAATGGTCAGAGGTACAGCAGGTCATAATGGTCAGAGGTGCAGCAGGTCATAATGGTCAGAGGTGCAGCAGGTCATAATGGTCAGAGGTGCAGCAGGTCATAATGGTCAGAGGGGCAGCAGGTCATAATGGTCAGAGGGGCAGCAGGTCATAATGGTCAGAGGGGCAGCACGTCATAATGGTCAGAGGGGCAGCACGTCATAATGGTCAGAGGTGCAGCAGGTCATAATGGTCAGAGGTGCAGCAGGTCATAATGGTCAGAGGTGCAGCAGGTCATAATGGTCAGAGGTGCAGCACGTCATAATGGTCAGAGGGGCAGCAGGTCATAATGGTCAGAGGGGCAGCAGGTCATAATGGTCAGAGCTGCAGCAGGTCATAATGGTCAGAGGGGCAGCACGTCATAATGGTCAGAGGGGCAGCAGGTCATAATGGTCAGAGGTGCAGCAGGTCATAATGGTCAGAGGGGCAGCAGGTCATAATGGTCAGAGGGGCAGCAGGTCATAATGGTCAGAGGGGCAGCACGTCATAATGGTCAGAGGGGCAGCACGTCATAATGGTCAGAGGGGCAGCCGGTCATAATGGTCAGAGCTGCAGCAGGTCATAATGGTCAGAGGGGCAGCACGTCATAATGGTCAGAGGGGCAGCAGGTCATAATGGTCAGAGGTGCAGCACGTCATAATGGTCAGAGGTGCAGCAGGTCATAATGGTCAGAGGTGCAGCAGGTCATAATGGTCAGAGGGGCAGCAGGTCATAATGGTCAGAGGTGCAGCAGGTCATAATGGTCAGAGGGGCAGCAGGTCATAATGGTCAGAGGGGCAGCAGGTCATAATGGTCAGAGGTGCAGCAGGTCATAATGGTCAGAGGTGCAGCAGGTCATAATGGTCAGAGGGGCAGCAGGTCATAATGGTCAGAGGTGCAGCACGTCATAATGGTCAGAGGGGCAGCAGGTCATAATGGTCAGAGGTGCAGCACGTCATAATGGTCAGAGGGGCAGCACGTCATAATGGTCAGAGGCGCAGCAGGTCATAATGGTCAGAGGGGCAGCAGGTCATAATGGTCAGAGGTACAGCAGGTCATAATGGTCAGAGGGGCAGCAGGTCATAATGGTCAGAGGGGCAGCAGGTCATAATGGTCAGAGGGGCAGCACGTCATAATGGTCAGAGGGGCAGCAGGTCATAATGGTCAGAGGGGCAGCAGGTCATAATGGTCAGAGGTGCAGCACGTCATAATGGTCAGAGGGGCAGCAGGTCATAATGGTCAGAGGCGCAGCACGTCATAATGGTCAGAGGCGCAGCACGTCATAATGGTCAGAGGTGCAGCAGGTCATAATGGTCAGAGGTGCAGCAGGTCATAATGGTCAGAGGTGCAGCACGTCATAATGGTCAGAGGGGCAGCAGGTCATAATGGTCAGAGGTGCAGCACGTCATAATGGTCAGAGGTGCAGCAGGTCATAATGGTCAGAGGTGCAGCAGGTCATAATGGTCAGAGGTGCAGCACGTCATAATGGTCAGAGGGGCAGCAGGTCATAATGGTCAGAGGGGCAGCAGGTCATAATGGTCAGAGGTGCAGCAGGTCATAATGGTCAGAGGGGCAGCAGGTCATAATGGTCAGAGGTGCAGCACGTCATAATGGTCAGAGGTGCAGCACGTCATAATGGTCAGAGGTGCAGCAGGTCATAATGGTCAGAGGTGCAGCAGGTCATAATGGTCAGAGGGGCAGCAGGTCATAATGGTCAGAGGGGCAGCAGGTCATAATGGTCAGAGGTGCAGCACGTCATAATGGTCAGAGGTGCAGCAGGTCATAATGGTCAGAGGTGCAGCAGGTCATAATGGTCAGAGGGGCAGCAGGTCATAATGGTCAGAGGTGCAGCAGGTCATAATGGTCAGAGGGGCAGCAGGTCATAATGGTCAGAGGTGCAGCAGGTCATAATGGTCAGAGGGGCAGCAGGTCATAATGGTCAGAGGGGCAGCAGGTCATAATGGTCAGAGGGGCAGCCGGTCATAATGGTCAGAGGGGCAGCACGTCATAATGGTCAGAGGGGCAGCCGGTCATAATGGTCAGAGGGGCAGCAGGTCATAATGGTCAGAGGGGCAGCAGGTCATAATGGTCAGAGCTGCAGCAGGTCATAATGGTCAGAGGTGCAGCAGGTCATAATGGTCAGAGGCGCAGCAGGTCATAATGGTCAGAGGCGCAGCAGGTCATAATGGTCAGAGGTGCAGCAGGTCATAATGGTCAGAGGCGCAGCAGGTCATAATGGTCAGAGGTGCAGCAGGTCATAATGGTCAGAGGCGCAGCAGGTCATAATGGTCAGAGGTGCAGCAGGTCATAATGGTCAGAGGCGCAGCAGGTCATAATGGTCAGAGGTGCAGCAGGTCATAATGGTCAGAGGGGCAGCACGTCATAATGGTCAGAGGTGCAGCACGTCATAATGGTCAGAGGGGCAGCAGGTCATAATGGTCAGAGGTGCAGCAGGTCATAATGGTCAGAGGGGCAGCACGTCATAATGGTCAGAGGTGCAGCAGGTCATAATGGTCAGAGGCGCAGCAGGTCATAATGGTCAGAGGCGCAGCAGGTCATAATGGTCAGAGGTGCAGCAGGTCATAATGGTCAGAGGCGCAGCAGGTCATAATGGTCAGAGGTGCAGCACGTCATAATGGTCAGAGGGGCAGCAGGTCATAATGGTCAGAGGTGCAGCAGGTCATAATGGTCAGAGGGGCAGCACGTCATAATGGTCAGAGGTGCAGCAGGTCATAATGGTCAGAGGCGCAGCAGGTCATAATGGTCAGAGGTGCAGCAGGTCATAATGGTCAGAGGGGCAGCACGTCATAATGGTCAGAGGGGCAGCACGTCATAATGGTCAGAGGTGCAGCACGTCATAATGGTCAGAGGGGCAGCAGGTCATAATGGTCAGAGGGGCAGCCGGTCATAATGGTCAGAGGGGCAGCACGTCATAATGGTCAGAGGTGCAGCAGGTCATAATGGTCAGAGGTGCAGCAGGTCATAATGGTCAGAGGTGCAGCAGGTCATAATGGTCAGAGGTGCAGCACGTCATAATGGTCAGAGGTGCAGCAGGTCATAATGGTCAGAGGTGCAGCAGGTCATAATGGTCAGAGGGGCAGCACGTCATAATGGTCAGAGGGGCAGCACGTCATAATGGTCAGAGGGGCAGCACGTCATAATGGTCAGAGGGGCAGCACGTCATAATGGTCAGAGGTGCAGCAGGTCATAATGGTCAGAGGTGCAGCAGGTCATAATGGTCAGAGGTGCAGCAGGTCATAATGGTCAGAGGTGCAGCACGTCATAATGGTCAGAGGGGCAGCAGGTCATAATGGTCAGAGGGGCAGCCGGTCATAATGGTCAGAGCTGCAGCAGGTCATAATGGTCAGAGGGGCAGCACGTCATAATGGTCAGAGGGGCAGCAGGTCATAATGGTCAGAGGGGCAGCACGTCATAATGGTCAGAGGTGCAGCAGGTCATAATGGTCAGAGGGGCAGCAGGTCATAATGGTCAGAGGTGCAGCAGGTCATAATGGTCAGAGGGGCAGCACGTCATAATGGTCAGAGGTGCAGCAGGTCATAATGGTCAGAGGTGCAGCAGGTCATAATGGTCAGAGGGGCAGCAGGTCATAATGGTCAGAGGGGCAGCAGGTCATAATGGTCAGAGGTGCAGCAGGTCATAATGGTCAGAGGGGCAGCAGGTCATAATGGTCAGAGGGGCAGCACGTCATAATGGTCAGAGGTGCAGCAGGTCATAATGGTCAGAGGGGCAGCAGGTCATAATGGTCAGAGGTACAGCAGGTCATAATGGTCAGAGGTGCAGCAGGTCATAATGGTCAGAGGTACAGCAGGTCATAATGGTCAGAGGGGCAGCAGGTCATAATGGTCAGAGGGGCAGCAGGTCATAATGGTCAGAGGGGCAGCACGTCATAATGGTCAGAGGTGCAGCAGGTCATAATGGTCAGAGGTACAGCAGGTCATAATGGTCAGAGGGGCAGCACGTCATAATGGTCAGAGGGGCAGCAGGTCATAATGGTCAGAGGGGCAGCACGTCATAATGGTCAGAGGGGCAGCACGTCATAATGGTCAGAGGGGCAGCAGGTCATAATGGTCAGAGGGGCAGCACGTCATAATGGTCAGAGGGGCAGCAGGTCATAATGGTCAGAGGTGCAGCAGGTCATAATGGTCAGAGGGGCAGCAGGTCATAATGGTCAGAGGGGCAGCAGGTCATAATGGTCAGAGGGGCAGCAGGTCATAATGGTCAGAGGGGCAGCAGGTCATAATGGTCAGAGGGGCAGCAGGTCATAATGGTCAGAGGTGCAGCAGGTCATAATGGTCAGAGGGGCAGCAGGTCATAATGGTCAGAGGGGCAGCAGGTCATAATGGTCAGAGGTGCAGCAGGTCATAATGGTCAGAGGGGCAGCAGGTCATAATGGTCAGAGGGGCAGCAGGTCATAATGGTCAGAGGGGCAGCACGTCATAATGGTCAGAGGGGCAGCAGGTCATAATGGTCAGAGGTACAGCAGGTCATAATGGTCAGAGGTACAGCAGGTCATAATGGTCAGAGGGGCAGCACGTCATAATGGTCAGAGGGGCAGCAGGTCATAATGGTCAGAGGTGCAGCAGGTCATAATGGTCAGAGGGGCAGCCGGTCATAATGGTCAGAGGGGCAGCAGGTCATAATGGTCAGAGGGGCAGCAGGTCATAATGGTCAGAGGGGCAGCAGGTCATAATGGTCAGAGGGGCAGCCGGTCATAATGGTCAGAGGGGCAGCCGGTCATAATGGTCAGAGGGGCAGCAGGTCATAATGGTCAGAGGGGCAGCAGGTCATAATGGTCAGAGCTGCAGCCGGTCATAATGGTCAGAGGGGCAGCAGGTCATAATGGTCAGAGGCGCAGCAGGTCATAATGGTCAGAGGCGCAGCAGGTCATAATGGTCAGAGGCGCAGCAGGTCATAATGGTCAGAGGGGCAGCAGGTCATAATGGTCAGAGGCGCAGCAGGTCATAATGGTCAGAGGGGCAGCACGTCATAATGGTCAGAGGGGCAGCCGGTCATAATGGTCAGAGGTGCAGCAGGTCATAATGGTCAGAGGTGCAGCAGGTCATAATGGTCAGAGGTGCAGCAGGTCATAATGGTCAGAGGTGCAGCAGGTCATAATGGTCAGAGGGGCAGCACGTCATAATGGTCAGAGGTGCAGCACGTCATAATGGTCAGAGGTGCAGCAGGTCATAATGGTCAGAGGTGCAGCAGGTCATAATGGTCAGAGGGGCAGCAGGTCATAATGGTCAGAGGTGCAGCAGGTCATAATGGTCAGAGGGGCAGCAGGTCATAATGGTCAGAGGGGCAGCAGGTCATAATGGTCAGAGGTGCAGCAGGTCATAATGGTCAGAGGGGCAGCAGGTCATAATGGTCAGAGGGGCAGCAGGTCATAATGGTCAGAGGGGCAGCACGTCATAATGGTCAGAGGGGCAGCACGTCATAATGGTCAGAGGGGCAGCACGTCATAATGGTCAGAGGTGCAGCAGGTCATAATGGTCAGAGGTGCAGCAGGTCATAATGGTCAGAGGTGCAGCAGGTCATAATGGTCAGAGGGGCAGCAGGTCATAATGGTCAGAGGTGCAGCAGGTCATAATGGTCAGAGGTGCAGCAGGTCATAATTGTCAGAGGTGCAGCAGGTCATAATGGTCAGAGGTGCAGCACGTCATAATGGTCAGAGGGGCAGCAGGTCATAATGGTCAGAGGGGCAGCAGGTCATAATGGTCAGAGCTGCAGCAGGTCATAATGGTCAGAGGGGCAGCACGTCATAATGGTCAGAGGGGCAGCAGGTCATAATGGTCAGAGGTGCAGCAGGTCATAATGGTCAGAGGGGCAGCAGGTCATAATGGTCAGAGGGGCAGCACGTCATAATGGTCAGAGGGGCAGCACGTCATAATGGTCAGAGGGGCAGCACGTCATAATGGTCAGAGGGGCAGCAGGTCATAATGGTCAGAGGGGCAGCAGGTCATAATGGTCAGAGGGGCAGCAGGTCATAATGGTCAGAGGGGCAGCAGGTCATAATGGTCAGAGCTGCAGCCGGTCATAATGGTCAGAGGGGCAGCACGTCATAATGGTCAGAGGTGCAGCAGGTCATAATGGTCAGAGGTGCAGCAGGTCATAATGGTCAGAGGCGCAGCAGGTCATAATGGTCAGAGGCGCAGCAGGTCATAATGGTCAGAGGCGCAGCAGGTCATAATGGTCAGAGGTGCAGCAGGTCATAATGGTCAGAGGTGCAGCAGGTCATAATGGTCAGAGGTGCAGCAGGTCATAATGGTCAGAGGGGCAGCACGTCATAATGGTCAGAGGTGCAGCACGTCATAATGGTCAGAGGTGCAGCAGGTCATAATGGTCAGAGGTGCAGCAGGTCATAATGGTCAGAGGGGCAGCAGGTCATAATGGTCAGAGGTGCAGCAGGTCATAATGGTCAGAGGGGCAGCAGGTCATAATGGTCAGAGGTGCAGCAGGTCATAATGGTCAGAGGTGCAGCAGGTCATAATGGTCAGAGGTGCAGCAGGTCATAATGGTCAGAGGGGCAGCAGGTCCTAATGGTCAGAGGGGCAGCAGGTCATAATGGTCAGAGGTGCAGCACGTCATAATGGTCAGAGGTGCAGCACGTCATAATGGTCAGAGGGGCAGCACGTCATAATGGTCAGAGGGGCAGCACGTCATAATGGTCAGAGGGGCAGCACGTCATAATGGTCAGAGGTGCAGCAGGTCATAATGGTCAGAGGTGCAGCAGGTCATAATGGTCAGAGGTGCAGCAGGTCATAATGGTCAGAGGTGCAGCACGTCATAATGGTCAGAGGGGCAGCAGGTCATAATGGTCAGAGGGGCAGCAGGTCATAATGGTCAGAGCTGCAGCAGGTCATAATGGTCAGAGGGGCAGCACGTCATAATGGTCAGAGGGGCAGCAGGTCATAATGGTCAGAGGTGCAGCACGTCATAATGGTCAGAGGGGCAGCAGGTCATAATGGTCAGAGGTGCAGCAGGTCATAATGCACAGAGGGGCAGCAGGTCATAATGGTCAGAGGGGCAGCACGTCATAATGCCCAGAGGGGCAGTAGGTAACAGCAGCCACAAGGGAAGCAGGTCATAATGGCCAGAGGGGCAACAGGTAATAACAGCCACAGTGGCAGGAGGTCATAATAGTCAGAGGCGCAGCAGGTCATAACAGCTAGAGGACAGCAGGTCATAATGGCCAGAGAGGCAAGCAGGTCATAACAGCCACAGGGGCAACAAGCCATAACAGCCAGAGGGGCATCAGGTAATAGCAGCCAGAGGGACAGCAGGTCATATTGCCCAGAGGGGCAGCAGGTAATAGCAGCCACAAGAGAAGCAGGTAATAATGGCCAGAGGGGCAACAGGTAATAACAGCCACAGGGGCAGCAGGTCAGAACAGCCATAGAAGTAGCATGTCATAAAAGCCAGAGGGGCAGCATGTCATAACGGCCAGAGGGGCATCAGCAGGTAATAATGGCCACGGGGGCAGCAGGTCCTAACAGTCAGGGAGCAGCAGGTCATAGCAGCCAGAGGGGCAGCAGATCATAATATCCAGTGGGGAAGTCAGTCACAACAGCCAGAGGCAAAGCAGGTCATAATAGCTGAAGGCAAAGCAGGTCGTAACAGACGGAGGGGCAGTGGGTGAAAAAAGCTAGAGTGGCAGCAGATCCTAACAGCCAGAGGGACAGCAGGTCATAACAGCCAGAGGGGCAGCAGGTCATAACAGCCAGAGGGGCAGCAGGTCATAACAGCCAGAGGGGCAGCAGGTCATAACAGCCAGAGGGGCAGCAGGTCATAACAGCCAGAGGGACAGCAGGTCATAACAGCCAGAGGGGCAGCAGGTCATAACAGCCAGAGGGGCAGCAGGTCATAACAGCCAGAGGGGCAGCAGGTCATAGCATCCAGAGGGGCAGCAGATCCTAACAGCCAGAGGGACAGCAGGTCATAACAGCCAGAGGGGCAGCAGGTCCTAACAGCCAGAGGGGCAGCAGGTCCTAACAGCCAGAGGGGCAGCAGGTCATAACATCCAGAGGGGCAGCAGGTCATAACAGCCAGAGGGGCAGCAGGTCATAACAGCCAGAGGGGCAGCAGGTCATAACAGCCAGAGGGGCAGCAGGTCATAACAGCCAGAGGGGCAGCAGGTCATAGCATCCAGAGGGGCAGCATATCCTAACAGCCAGAGGGACAGCAGGTCATAGCATCCAGAGGGGCAGCAGATCCTAACAGCCAGAGGGGCAGCAGGTCCTAACAGCCAGAGGGACAGCAGGTCATAACAGCCAGAGGGGCAGCAGGTCATAACAGCCAGAGGGGCAGCAGGTCCTAACAGCCAGAGGGGCAGCAGGTCCTAACAGCCAGAGGGGCAGCAGGTCATAACAGCCAGAGGGGCAGCAGGTCATAACAGCAGCTCTATTAAGAGGGGCTCTATTAAGATGCTCTAAAGATGTTGGTGACAAAGGAGTGAATAATCCTGAGACTGCTGTAGTAATTTACAGTGGCATTTTGTGCTGAATTTTGGGATACCACTTATTATATTAGCCGTCTTCTGATTGGTCGGTTGTTCTTATGGGATTGGTTTATTGCAAATAGCAGAATGTTTCTAAATGTTGCTAATAAACCCAATTTACAATGAAGTCAGTAATTCTGATTGCAATTGTAGATAATTAGCTCTTACCTGTGATATGTAGATAAAGCACAGAGCTCTCCGAGCCCAGGTTGTTGTCCACTTGCATCAGGACTCTGAAGATGCCCACGCTCTGATAGATATGCTTGATACCATCCTCCGTGGCACTGAGGTTGGCATAGGAAGCCGCAATACCATCACCAAAGTCCACCTGAATGTTCGTTCTCTGGATGTCTCCCTAAAAAGAGAGAAACAATGTCAGTAAGGAATAAGAAAGAGGGGAGAGGCTACCTGTGTCTCCTCCAAGGAAAAGCCATGGGCTCTTCATATGAGGACTTGGTCAGGCTGGTGGTGGGACCAGTGGAGTGGAGCCTAAGAATTTGCTGAGTAAGGGACATCGGTGCTGAGGACTCAAAAAGGATGATAAATCCCCCAAAGACTGAGTCTTGTCTGCCGAGTGGTGAATTGCCAAAAAATCTTGTGACCAATTGTGGCTGTGATGCAGAATGGATTGAACGGCTAAAATGCCCAAAATAAGTGCCAAGAGCTGCCACAACTTTCAGGTAAGTAGTCAACGGAGAAAGAGAAATGTATTTTTGATGACCCTAATGGTTTCGGCCTAATGATCGTCGGTTTCTCTTCCATTGAGGGTTCCTCTGACCGCGTGTTGTGGATTCACAGCAACATCTTCCAAATGCAAATGCCGCACCTGGAATCAGTTCCAGACCTTTTACCTACTTAATGATGGATTAACAAGAGAATCACCCATGAAAGAGCATCTGAGATAATTTTCCAATTACTTTTGAACAGAATGGAACAAAAGGTTCCCTGCACTCTATTTCCTCTACGTGGACTAATATGGTAATGGCGTACACTAGAGATGTTGGAGCAGACAACGCTGATTCAAATTTTCACATTCTTAGCGCATGCGCAGAACAGTGAGCCATCAAATAGAGAGGCTTTACTGCATGAAGGGAATTTTACAACAGAAAGTTTATCTTCAGCCACTGACATGGAGCAGATCATCACATTCTTAGAGCATGTGCAGAACAGAGAGCTGCTGTACACATGTGCAGAACAGAGAGCTGCTGTACACATGTGCAGAACAGAGAGCTGCTGTACACATGTGCAGAACAGAGAGCTGCTGTACACATGTGCAGAACAGAGAGCTGCTGTACACATGTGCAGAACAGAGAGCTGCTGTACACATGTGCAGAACAGAGAGCTGAAGTGCGCATGTGCATAACAGAGAGCTGCTGTGCGCATGTGCATAACAGAGAGCTGCTGTGCGCATGTGAAGAACAGAGCAGCTGTGCGCATGTGCAGAACAGAGAGCTGCTGTGTGCATCTGCAAAACAGAGAGCTGCAGGGCGCAAGTGCAGAAAAGAGAGCTGCTGTGTGCATATGCAGAACAGAGAGCTGCTGTGTGCATGTGCCGAACAGAAAGCTGATGTGCGCATCTGCAGAACAGAGAGCTGCTGTGTGCAAGTGCAGAACAGAGAGCTGCTGTGCACATGTTCAGAACAGAGAGCTGCTGTGCGCATGTGCAGAACAGAGAGCTGCTGTGTGTATGTGCAGAACAGAGAGCTGCTGTGTGCATGTGCAGAACAGAGAGCTGCGGTGCGCATAAGCAGAACAGAGAGCTGCTGTGTGCATGTGCAGAACAGAGAGCTGCAGGGCGCATGTACAGAACAGAGAGCTGCAGGGCGCATGTACAGAACAGAGAGCTGCTGTGCGCATGTGCAGAACAGAGCTGCAGGGCGCATGTACAGAACAGAGGGCTGCTGTGCGCATGTGCAGAACAGAGAGCTGCTGTGCGCATGTGCAGAACAGAGAGCTGCTGTGTGCATGTGCAGAACAGAGAGCTGCAGGGCGCATGTACAGAACAGAGAGCTGCAGTGCACATGTGCAGAACAGAGAGCTGCTGTGTGCATGTGCAGAACAGAGAGCTGCTGTTTGCATGTAAAAAACAGAGAGCTTCTGTGTGCATGTGCAGAACAGAGAGCTGCTGTGCACATGTGCAGAACAGAGAGCTGCTGTGCGCATGTGCAGAACAGAGAGCTGCAGGGCGCATGTACAGAACAGAGAGCTGCAGGGCGCATGTACAGAACAGAGAGCTGCTGTGCGCATGTGCAGAACAGAGCTGCAGGGCGCATGTACAGAACAGAGGGCTGCTGTGCGCATGTGCAGAACAGAGAGCTGCTGTGCGCATGTGCAGAACAGAGAGCTGCTGTGTGCATGTGCAGAACAGAGAGCTGCAGGGCGCATGTACAGAACAGAGAGCTGCAGTGCACATGTGCAGAACAGAGAGCTGCTGTGTGCATGTGCAGAACAGAGAGCTGCTGTTTGCATGTAAAAAACAGAGAGCTTCTGTGTGCATGTGCAGAACAGAGAGCTGCTGTGCACATGTGCAGAACAGAGAGCTGCTGTGCGCATGTGCAGAACAGAGAGCTGCAGGGCGCATGTACAGAACAGAGAGCTGCAGGGCGCATGTACAGAACAGAGAGCTGCTGTGCGCATGTGCAGAACAGAGCTGCAGGGCGCATGTACAGAACAGAGGGCTGCTGTGCGCATGTGCAGAACAGAGAGCTGCTGTGCGCATGTGCAGAACAGAGAGCTGCTGTGTGCATGTGCAGAACAGAGAGCTGATGTGCGCATGTGCAGAACAGAGAGCTGATGTGTGCATGTGCAGAACAGATAACTGCTGTTCGCATGTGCAGAACAGAGAGCTGCTGTGCTCATGTGCAGAACAGAGAGATGCTGTGCGCATGTGTAGAACAGAGAGCTGCAGGGCGCATGTACAGAACAGAGGGCTGCTGTGCCCATGTGCAGAACAGAGAGCTGCTGTGCGAATGTGCAGAACAGAGAGCTGCTGTGCGCATGTGCAGAACAGAGAGCTGCTGTGTGTATGTGCAGAACAGAGAACTGATGTGCGCATGTGCAGAACAGAGAGATGCAGGGCGCATGTACAGAACAGGGAGCTGCAGGGCGCATGTACAGAACAGAGAGCTGCTGTGTGCATGTGCAGAACAGAGAGCTGCTGTGTGCATGTGCAGAACAGAGAGCTGCAGGGCGCATGTACAGAACAGAGAGCTGCTGTGTGTATGTGCAGAACAGAGAACTGATGTGCGCATGTGCAGAACAGAGAGATGCTGTGCGCATGTGCAGAACAGAGAGCTGCAGGGCGCATGTACAGAACAGAGGGCTGCTGTGCCCATGTGCAGAAGAGAGAACTGCTGTGCGCATGTGCAGAACAGAGAGCTGCTGTGCGCATGTGCAGAACAGACAGCTGCTGTGTGTATGTGCAGAACAGAGAGCTGCTGTGTGCATGTGCAGAACAGAGAGCTGCTGTGTGTATGTGCAGAACAGAGAGCTGCTGTGTGCATGTGCAGAACACAGAGCTGCTGTGCGCATAAGGAGAACAGAGAGCTGCTGTGCGCATGTGCAGAACAGAGAGCTGCAGGGCGCATGTGCAGAACAGAGAGCTGCTGTGCACATGTGCAGAACAGAGAGCTGTTGTGTGCATGTGCAGAACAGAGAGCTGCTGTGTGCATGTAAAAAACAGAGAGCTGTTGTGTGCATGTGCAGAACAGAGAGCTGCTGTGCGCATGTGCAGAACAGAGAGCTGCAGGGCGCATGTGCAGAACAGAGAGCTGCAGGGCGCATGTACAGAACAGAGAGCTGCTGTGCGCATGTGCAGAACAGAGCTGCAGGGCGCATGTACAGAACAGAGGGCTGCTGTGCGCATGTGCAGAACAGAGAGCTGCTGTGCGCATGTGCAGAACAGAGAGCTGCTGTGTGCATGTGCAGAACAGAGAGCTGATGTGCGCATGTGCAGAACAGAGAGCTGATGTGTGCATGTGCAGAACAGATAACTGCTGTTCGCATGTGCAGAACAGAGAGCTGCTGTGCTCATGTGCAGAACAGAGAGATGCTGTGCGCATGTGTAGAACAGAGAACTGCAGGGCGCATGTACAGAACAGAGGGCTGCTGTGCCCATGTGCAGAACAGAGAGCTGCTGTGCGAATGTGCAGAACAGAGAGCTGCTGTGCGCATGTGCAGAACAGAGAGCTGCTGTGTGTATGTTCAGAACAGAGAACTGATGTGCGCATGTGCAGAACAGAGAGCTGCAGGGCGCATGTACAGAACAGAGAGCTGCTGTGTGCATGTGCAGAACAGAGAGCTGCTGTGTGCATGTGCAGAACAGAGAGCTGCAGGGCGCATGTACAGAACAGAGAGCTGCTGTGTGTATGTGCAGAACAGAGAACTGATGTGCGCATGTGCAGAACAGAGAGATGCTGTGCGCATGTGCAGAACAGAGAGCTGCAGGGCGCATGTACAGAACAGAGGGCTGCTGTGCCCATGTGCAGAACAGAGAGCTGCTGTGCGCATGTGCAGAACAGAGAGCTGCTGTGCGCATGTGCAGAACAGACAGCTGCTGTGTGTATGTGCAGAACAGAGAGCTGCTGTGTGCATGTGCAGAACAGAGAGCTGCTGTGTGTATGTGCAGAACAGAGAGCTGCTGTGTGCATGTGCAGAACAGAGAGCTGCTGTGCGCATAAGCAGAACAGAGAGCTGCTGTGCGCATGTGCAGAACAGAGAGCTGCAGGGCGCATGTGCAGAACAGAGAGCTGCTGTGCACATGTGCAGAACAGAGAGCTGCTGTGTGCATGTGCAGAACAGAGAGCTGCTGTGTGCATGTAAAAAACAGAGAGCTGTTGTGTGCATGTGCAGAACAGAGAGCTGCTGTGCGCATGTGCAGAACAGAGAGCTGCAGGGCGCATGTACAGAACAGAGAGCTGCTGTGCGCATGTACAGAACAGAGAGCTGCTGTGCGCATGTGCAGAACAGAGCTGCAGGGCGCATGTACAGAACAGAGGGCTGCTGTGCGCATGTGCAGAACAGAGAGCTGGTGTGTGCATGTGCAGAACAGAGAGCTGCTGTGTGCATGTGCAGAACAGAGAGCTGCAGGGCACATGTACAGAACAGAGAGCTGCTGTGTGTATGTGCAGAACAGAGAACTGATGTGCGCATGTTCAGAACAGAGAGATGCTGTGCGCATGTGCAGAACAGAGAGCTGCAGGGCGCATGTACAGAACAGAGGGCTGCTGTGCCCATGTGCAGAACAGAGAGCTGCTGTGCGCATGTGCAGAACAGAGAGCTGCTGTGCGCATGTGCAGAACAGACAGCTGCTGTGTGTATGTGCAGAACAGAGAGCTGCTGTGTGCATGTGCAGAACAGAGAGCTGCTGTGTGTATGTGCAGAACAGAGAGCTGCTGTGTGCATGTGCAGAACAGAGAGCTGCTGTGCGCATAAGCAGCACAGAGAGCTGCTGTGCGCATGTGCAGAACAGAGAGCTGCAGGGCGCATGTGCAGAACAGAGAGCTGCTGTGCACATGTGCAGAACAGAGAGCTGCTGTGTGCATGTGCAGAACAGAGAGCTGCTGTGTGCATGTAAAAAACAGAGAGCTGTTGTGTGCATGTGCAGAACAGAGAGCTGCTGTGCGCATGTGCAGAACAGAGAGCTGCAGGGCGCATGTACAGAACAGAGAGCTGCTGTGCGCATGTACAGAACAGAGAGCTGCTGTGCGCATGTGCAGAACAGAGCTGCAGGGCGCATGTACAGAACAGAGGGCTGCTGTGCGCATGTGCAGAACAGAGAGCTGGTGTGCGCATGTGCAGAACAGAGAGCTGCTGTGTGCATGTGCAGAACAGAGAGCTGCTGTGCGCATGTGCAGAACAGAGAGCTGCTGTGTGCATGTGCAAAACAGACAGCTGCTGTGCGCATGTGCAGAACAGAGAGCTGCAGGGCGCATGTGCAGAACAGAGAGCTGCTGTGCACATGTGCAGAACAGAGAGCTGCTGTGTGCATGTGCAGAACAGAGAGCTGCTGTGTGCATGTAAAAAACAGAGAGCTGTTGTGTGCATGTGCAGAACAGAGAGCTGCTGTGCGCATGTGCAGAACAGAGAGCTGCAGGGCGCATGTACAGAACAGAGAGCTGCTGTGCGCATGTACAGAACAGAGAGCTGCTGTGCGCATGTGCAGAACAGAGCTGCAGGGCGCATGTACAGAACAGAGGGCTGCTGTGCGCATGTGCAGAACAGAGAGCTGGTGTGTGCATGTGCAGAACAGAGAGCTGCTGTGTGCATGTGCAGAACAGAGAGCTGCAGGGCGCATGTACAGAACAGAGAGCTGCTGTGTGTATGTGCAGAACAGAGAACTGATGTGCGCATGTTCAGAACAGAGAGATGCTGTGCGCATGTGCAGAACAGAGAGCTGCAGGGCGCATGTACAGAACAGAGGGCTGCTGTGCCCATGTGCGGAACAGAGAGCTGCTGTGCGCATGTGCAGAACAGAGAGCTGCTGTGCGCATGTGCAGAACAGACAGCTGCTGTGTGTATGTGCAGAACAGAGAGCTGCTGTGTGCATGTGCAGAACAGAGAGCTGCTGTGTGTATGTGCAGAACAGAGAGCTGCTGTGTGCATGTGCAGAACAGAGAGCTGCTGTGCGCATAAGCAGCACAGAGAGCTGCTGTGCGCATGTGCAGAACAGAGAGCTGCAGGGCGCATGTGCAGAACAGAGAGCTGCTGTGCACATGTGCAGAACAGAGAGCTGCTGTGTGCATGTGCAGAACAGAGAGCTGCTGTGTGCATGTAAAAAACAGAGAGCTGTTGTGTGCATGTGCAGAACAGAGAGCTGCTGTGCGCATGTGCAGAACAGAGAGCTGCAGGGCGCATGTACAGAACAGAGAGCTGCTGTGCGCATGTACAGAACAGAGAGCTGCTGTGCGCATGTGCAGAACAGAGCTGCAGGGCGCATGTACAGAACAGAGGGCTGCTGTGCGCATGTGCAGAACAGAGAGCTGGTGTGCGCATGTGCAGAACAGAGAGCTGCTGTGTGCATGTGCAGAACAGAGAGCTGCTGTGCGCATGTGCAGAACAGAGAGCTGCTGTGTGCATGTGCAGAACAGACAGCTGCTGTGCGCATGTGCAGAACAGAGAGCTGCTGTGCGCATGTGCAGAACAGAGAGCTGCAGGGCGCGTGTACAGAACAGAGGGCTGCTGTGCCCATGTGCAGAACAGAGAGCTGCTGTGCGCATGTGCAAAACAGAGAGCTGCTGTGTGCATGTGCAGAACAGAAAGCTGCTGTGCACATGTGCAGAACAGAGAGCTGCTGTGCGCATGTACAGAACAGAGAGCTGATGTGTGTATGTGAAGAACAGAGAGCTGCTGTGCACATGTACAGAACAGAGAGCTGCTGTGCACATGTGCAGAACAGAGAACTGCTGTGCACATGTACAGAACAGAGAGCTGATGTGTGTATGTGCAGAACAGAGAGCTGCTGTGCGCATGTACAGAACAGAGAGCTGCTGTGCGCATGTGCAGAACAGAGAGCTGATGTGCACATATGCAGAACAGGGAGCTGATGTGCGCATTTGCAGAACAGAGAGCTGATGTGCGCATGTGCATAACAGAGAGCTGATGTGCGCATGTGCAGAACAGAGAGCTGCTGTGCGCATGTGCAGAACAAACAACTGCTGTGCGCATGTGCAGAACAGACAGCTGCTGTGCGCATGTGCAGAACAGAGAGCTGCAGGGCGCGTGTACAGAACAGAGGGCTGCTGTGCCCATGTGCAGAACAGAGAGCTGCTGTGCGCATGTGCAGAACAGAGAGCTGCTGTGTGCATGTGCAGAACAGAAAGCTGCTGTGCACATGTGCAGAACAGAGAGCTGCTGTGCGCATGTACAGAACAGAGAGCTGATGTGTGTATGTGCAGAACAGAGAGCTGCTGTGCACATGTACAGAACAGAGAGCTGCTGTACACATGTGCAGAACAGAGAGCTGCTGTGTACATGTGCAGAACAGAGAGCTGCTGTATGCATGTGCAGAACAGAGAGCTGCAGGGCGCATGTGCAGAACAGAGAGCTGCAGGGCGCATGTGCAGAACAGAGAGCTGCTGTATGCATGTGCAGAACAGAGAGCTGATGTGCGCATGTGCAGAACAGAGAGCTGCAGGGCGCATGTGCAGAACAGAGAGCTGCTGTGCGCATGTGCAGAACAGATAGCTGCTGTGTGCATGTGCAGACCAGAGAGCCAGAGAATGGCAAGAGTCTAGAAAACTGTTGGATGAAGAAGACACGGACCCTGTGGTTCCATCATCGTTCTCAGAGCAACTAATTAACATTTGAACAAAATAACCTTTTTGTGGTAATTTTCCTTTTCCGTCCATCCCCTCCTCTTTATTTCTGTCCATCCCCTCCTCTTTTTTTCCGTCCATCCCCTCCTCTTTATTTCCGTCCATCCCCTCCTCTTTATTTCCGTCCATCCCCTCCTCTTTGTTTCCGTGTTCCGTGACTTGATACAATGTTGCACTGACACACTGTCACGCCGGCCCAGCTACGTGACAGCCGCAGCAATGCAGAGACATTTTATATGTTTGCAGCAGAAATAATAAAGGACTCCTGTGCATGAATGTCAATGTGAAATAAGAAGTTCCCGCTTTTATTATTGGTTACGCGCACGGGTTGCCAAGAACAGAACTGACTATTTCCCTGGTGCCGCGGATATTAATTGGAGAGCAGATATGGGAAAGAGAAATCTTTATTGATCATAAAAATTATGGATTTCTTCTCCGGGAACATCATTGATTATCGCAGCACCTGAAACATCCCTGAAAAAGCCAAAGCACAGCTCCGGAAATAACATTTATGTTTCTTTAGTCTTAAAAGAGCCGAATCCTAAAATCCTAAAAGGTCAGAAAATGTGTAAAGGGTGCACTAAAATGCATGTAACATTCCGAGAACCGGAGACGAAAGCATGTGTAATACTGCAACACTGTGCACAGGCTATCACTGCTATACACTGACTGCAAACTCATCACAATGTTGCCTGTCCAGGGAGAATACCCCAAATATCAGTGTCATTATCCTGTACCCCAAATATCAGTGTCATCATCCTGTACCCCCAGTATCAGTGTCATCATCCTGTACCCCCAGTGTCAGTGTCACTATCCTGTACCCCCAGTGTCAGTGTCATTATCCTGCACCCCCAGTGTCATTACCCTGTACCCCCAGTGTCAGTATCCTATACCCCCAGTGTCAGTGTCATTATCCTGTACCCCCAATGTCATTATCCTGCACCCCCAGTGTTAGTGTCATTATCCTGTACCCCCAGTGTCAGTGTCATTATCCTGTACCCCCAGTGTCAGTGTCATTATCCTGTACCCCCAGTGTCATTATCCTGTACCCCCAGTGTCAGTGTCATTATCCTGTACCCCCAGTGTCAGTGTCATTATCCTGTACCCCCAGTGTCAGTGTCATTATCCTGTACCCCCAGTGTCATTATCCTGTACCCCCAGTGTCATTATCCTGTACCCCCAGTGTCAGTGTCATTATCCTGTACCCCCAGTGCCAGTGTCATTATCCTGTACCCCCAGTGTCAGTGTCATCATCCTGTACCCCCAGTGTCAGTGTCATTATCCTGCACCCCCAGTGTCATTACCCTGTACCCCCAGTGTCAGTATCCTATACCCCCAGTGTCAGTGTCATTATCCTGTACCCCCAATGTCATTATCCTGCACCCCCAGTGTTAGTGTCATTATCCTGTACCCCCAGTGTCAGTGTCATTATCCTGTACCCCCAGTGTCAGTGTCATTATCCTGTACCCCCAGTGTCATTATCCTGTACCCCCAGTGTCATTATCCTGTACCCCCAGTGTCAGTGTCATTATCCTGTACCCCCAGTGTCATTATCCTGTACCCCCAGTGTCAGTGTCATTATCCTGTACCCCCAGTGTCATTATCCTGTACCCCCAGTGTCAGTGTCATTATCCTGTACCCCCAGTGTCGGTGTCATTCTCCTGTATCCCCAGTGTCATTATCCTGTACCCCCAGTGTCAGTGTCATTATCCTGTACCCCCAGTGTCATTATCCTGTACCCCGAGTGTCAGTGTCATTATCCTGTACCCCCAGTGTCATTATCCTGTACCCCCAGTGCCAGTGTCATTATCCTGTACCCCCAGTGTCGGTGTCATTCTCCTGTATCCCCAGTGTTATTATCCTGTACCCCCAGTATCGGTGTCATTCTCCTGTACCCCCAGTGTCATTATCCTGTACCCCCAGTGCCAGTGTCATTATCCTGTACCCCCAGTGTCAGTGTCATTATCCTGTACCCCCAGTGCCAGTGTCATTATCCTGTACCCCCAGTGTCAGTGTCATCATCCTGTACCCCCAGTGTCAGTGTCATTATCCTGCACCCCCAGTGTCATTACCCTGTACCCCCAGTGTCAGTATCCTATACCCCCAGTGTCAGTGTCATTATCCTGTACCCCCAATGTCATTATCCTGCACCCCCAGTGTTAGTGTCATTATCCTGTACCCCCAGTGTCAGTGTCATTATCCTGTACCCCCAGTGTCAGTGTCATTATCCTGTACCCCCAGTGTCATTATCCTGTACCCCCAGTGTCATTATCCTGTACCCCGAGTGTCAGTGTCATTATCCTGTACCCCCAGTGTCATTATCCTGTACCCCCAGTGTCAGTGTCATTATCCTGTACCCCCAGTGTCATTATCCTGTACCCCCAGTGTCAGTGTCATTATCCTGTACCCCCAGTGTCATTATCCTGTACCCCGAGTGTCAGTGTCATTATCCTGTACCCCCAGTGTCATTATCCTGTACCCCCAGTGCCAGTGTCATTATCCTGTACCCCCAGTGTCGGTGTCATTCTCCTGTATCCCCAGTGTTATTATCCTGTACCCCCAGTGTCGGTGTCATTCTCCTGTACCCCCAAGTGTCATTATCCTGTACCCCCAGTGCCAGTGTCATTATCCTGTACCCCCAGTGTCAGTGTCATTATCCTGTACCCCCAGTGTCATTATCCTGTACCCCCAGTGTCAGTGTCATTATCCTGTACCCCGAGTGTCAGTGTCATTATCCTGTATCCCCAGTGTCATTATCCTGTACCCCCAGTGTCAGTGTCATTATCCTGTACCCCCAGTGTCGGTGTCATTCTCCTGTATCCCCAGTGTCATTATCCTGTACCCCCAGTGTCAGTGTCATTATCCTGTACCCCCAGTGTCATTATCCTGTACCCCGAGTGTCAGTGTCATTATCCTGTACCCCCAGTGTCATTATCCTGTACCCCCAGTGCCAGTGTCATTATCCTGTACCCCAAGTGTCGGTGTCATTCTCCTGTATCCCCAGTGTTATTATCCTGTACCCCCAGTGTCAGTGTCATTATCCTGTACCCCCAGTGTCAGTGTCATTATCCTGTACCCCCAGTGCCAGTGTCATTATCCTGTACCCCCAGTGTCATTATCCTGTACCCCCAGTGTCAATGTCATTATCCTGTACCCCCAGTGTCATTATCCTGTACCCCGAGTGTCAGTGTCATTATCCTGTACCCCCAGTGTCATTATCCTGTACCCCCAGTGTCAGTGTCATTATCCTGTACCCCCAGTGTCGGTGTCATTCTCCTGTATCCCCAGTGTTATTATCCTGTACCCCCAGTGTCGGTGTCATTCTCCTGTACCCCCAGTGTCAGTGTCATTATCCTGTACCCCCAGTGTCAGTGTCATTATCCTGTACCCCCAGTGTCGGTGTCATTCTCCTGTATCCCCAGTGTTATTATCCTGTACCCCCAGTGTCATTATCCTGTACCCCCAGTGTCAGTGTTATTATCCTGTACCCCCAGTGTCGGTGTCATTCTCCTGTACCCCCAGTGTCAGTGTCATTATCCCGCTACCGATCTACTTGCTGTAATATTCTATGTTAGAATGGCTGCATAATGTTTCTTTTTCATTTTTATTTATTTTGTCAATATATAGATATTGGTCTTATTGTAATAGTGAAACACGTGTATTGTGCCAACTTCTGACCATGTTTGGGGCCCACCAGGGAAATCTCCCGCCCTCCTGTGGGCAGTCCGAGCCCGATTGCGGCTCATTCCCACTGATCTGCAGGACCAGACACAACCTCTGGACCACCGTGGTCATGATTTAAAGGGTAAAATACAGCTTCTTTTTCTATGCCCCCCTATAAACCGTTCCTCTATATTTCCGCCTTTCGCACTTTTGGTGGATGCGGACTCCGCGCTCCTTATACAAATATTAATCTGTTTCTGTATTCCCATTAATCTTCATTCCCTCCACTACATAATTGGTTATCTCAGACTACTATTTCTCGGTACAGTAATTGGTCATTGATTAGTGAGTCTGGCGGCATAAATAACAGCTGCGTGGACAACGCGGCCCCCTCTCCCCGCGCGGCGCAGCACGTCCGGCCGCGCTCAGCGCCTTATTCCACTTGTCTCATGCAATTCTAGATCCATCCATTTTTATATTGCCGATGACCACGACGATAAACTGCTGTAAATGAACTCCCCGTCACCAGACGGTAATGGTTAATAATTGCTGTGACACGAGCGTTATTAAACGGTAATCAGTGCGGCGCAGCTAAAAATGCAAAGCATCCTGGGAAATGTGCCGCAGAATAACATCTCCACGTCTCTGAATCCCAATTGGGGAGGGTCTGCCATGTTCACAGGTCTAATAGAAAAGCAAATATGCGGTACGACCAGGCGAAGACACATGAACAAGAAATGCGCTATTTCCAAAAACTGCTGTTTTCTGCAAGGCTAGAGGCGGTTGTTATCCCCCTCCCCCCCAAAAAAATGAAAAAACACCTATCCACCGGTATCACTGATTGTCCTCCTTGTTGGAGCTGAGCTGCAATACCAGACATGAACAGGTGTGGTGCTATTACGGCAAGGAGGAAGCCATGATTTCTTAATCTTTCGAAAAGGGACAATTCAGGTATTTGGAGAATTTTGCATTTCTAATCTTTGCTGCCATCTTGGAATAAGGTCACATGAACACATGATTATGGAAAAAGATATATAGTGTATAGTGGCGATATACAGTGTACTCAGCGCTGTGCCAGTGAACCCATACCTCCTCTAATTGCAGCACAAATGTGACATTGTGTCCTTGTTCTGCAGTCAACTTTCCGTCCAACGTAGTGACCCGGAGACCATGCGGAGCTTTCCCCGGACACTGCTGAGGCTTGGCCGTGTACCGTTCTCTTACACCGTCTGTGCAGTTGTTGGATACGACCTTCCTATAACTGGAACAACACAATAGAAGGCATAAAATACATAGAGAACAACTCAGGAGCATACATACAATAATACATATATGTACAGTATATACAGAGCGGGGAAGGAAAGACTCTGAGGACCCAAACATGAGGGAATCTTGTATTTATATCGGAGCTTCTCCCTTACAACCATGAAATAGGGAACATGTAGAAAGAATCTGACTACTCAGAGTTTGTTTGTAGTCTGTCGCCATGGAGACACAATCACGTTCTATTGCTAAGTTGTTACAGTTATCAGTTTGGATACAAAGGGATTATAGGTGGACACGGCCTTCAGCAACATTCTTCATTTCTGTAGGATACAACTAGAAACCTCAAATAGCTACATGAGGTGTGGATGTGGGGGGGGGGGGCATGTCCGGACAATGTCCTGTACCAGTTTTGCCAGAGATACAGCTACTGATCGGTGACAGTATGGGAACCCACACTAATCTGATAGAGATGATAGGACTATGAATAGGTCAGAAATCTAAAGGCCTCCATAGACATTGGACTAAGGTTGGCTGAAGCCGCCGATATCGGGGCGATTGGCTAACAGCGAATAAGAATGAACGGATTCTGACCCTTTTGTTCTTTAGGAAATACGCTGCTGTCAAAGCCCAAGCAGCTTTCTCCACTATCCCCATTTATCAAAGCTCTGCTCAGCCGAAAGCTCATATGTTTGAGGACGTTGGAAGAAATAGCTGACGACTAATGACGGGCCAACCGGATTCAAGATAATGGAGCATGGTAGTGCCCACTCATCACTAGTTACCAGTACTGACCACCCGAGCATGGTAGTGCCCGCTCATCACTAGTTACCAGTACTGATCACCCGAGCATGGTAGTGCCCGCTCATCACTAGTTACCAGTACTGACCACCCGAGCATGGTAGTGCCCGCTCATCACTAGTTACCAGTACTGACCACCCGAGCATGGTAGTGCCCACTCATCACTAGTTACACATACAGAGCACCCGAGCATGGTAGTGCCCGCTCATCACTAGTTACGAGTACTGAGCACCTGAGCATGGTAGTGCCCGCTCATCACTAGTTACGAGTACTGAGCACCCGAGCATGGTAGTGCCCGCTCATCACTAGTTACCAGTACTGAGCACCTGAGCATGGTAGTGCCCGCTCATCACTAGTTACGAGTACTGAGCACCTGAGCATGGTAGTGCCCGCTCATCACTAGTTACGAGTACTGAGCACCTGAGCATGGTAGTGCCCGCTCATCACTAGTTACCAGTACTGAGCACCTGAGCATGGTAGTGCCCGCTCATCACTAGTTACGAGTACTGAGCACCTGAGCATGGTAGTGCCCGCTCATCACTAGTTACGAGTACTGAGCACCCGAGCATGGTAGTGCCCGCTCATCACTAGTTACGAGTACTGAGCACCCGAGCATGGCAGTGCCCACTCATCACTAGTTACCAGTACAGAGCACCCGAGCATGGTACTGCCCGCTCATCACTAGTTACCAGTACTGAGCACCTGAGCATGGTAGTGCCCGCTCATCACTAGTTACCAGTACAGAGCACCCGAGCATGGCAGTGCCCACTCATCACTAGTTACCAGTACTGAGCACCTGAGCATGGTAGTGCCCGCTCATCACTAGTTACCAGTACTGAGCACCCGAGCATGGTAGTGCCCGCTCATCACTAGTTACCAGTACTGACCACCCGAGCATGGTAGTGCCCGCTCATCACTAGTTACCAGTACTGACCACCCGAGCATGGTAGTGCCCACTCATCACTAGTTACACATACAGAGCACCCGAGCATGGTAGTGCCCGCTCATCACTAGTTACGAGTACTGAGCACCTGAGCATGGTAGTGCCCGCTCATCACTAGTTACGAGTACTGAGCACCTGAGCATGGTAGTGCCCGCTCATCACTAGTTACGAGTACTGAGCACCTGAACATGGTAGTGCCCGCTCATCACTAGTTACGAGTACTGAGCACCTGAGCATGGTAGTGCCCGCTCATCACTAGTTACCAGTACAGAGCACCCGAGCATGGCAGTGCCCACTCATCACTAGTTACCAGTACAGAGCACCCGAGCATGGTACTGCCCGCTCATCACTAGTTACCAGTACTGAGCACCTGAGCATGGTAGTGCTCGCTCATCACTAGTTACCAGTACTGAGCACCCGAGCATGGTAGTGCCCGCTCATCACTAGTTACCAGTACTGAGCACCCGAGCATGGTAGTGCTCGCTCATCACTAGTTACCAGTACTGAGCACCCGAGCATGGCAGTGCCCGCTCATCACTAGTTACCAGTACTGAGCACCCGAGCATGGCAGTGCCCGCTCACCACTAGTTACCAGTACTGAGCACCCGAGCATGGTAGTGCCCGCTCATCACTAGTTACCAGTACTGAGCACCCGAGCATGGTAGTGCCCGCTCATCACTAGTTACCAGTACTGAGCACCCGAGCATGGTAGTGCTCGCTCATCACTAGTTACGAGTACAGAGCACCCGAGCATGGTAGTGCCCGCTCATCACTAGTTACCAGTACTGAGCACCTGAGCATGGTAGTGCCCGCTCATCACTAGTTACCAGTACTGAGCACCCGAGCATGGTAGTGCCGGCTCATCACTAGTTACCAGTACTGAGCACCCGAGCATGGTAGTGCCCGCTCATCACTAGTTACCAGTACTGAGCACCCGAGCATGGTAGTGCTCGCTCATCACTAGTTACGAGTACAGAGCACCCGAGCATGGTAGTGCCCGCTCATCACTAGTTACCAGTACTGAGCACCTGAGCATGGTAGTGCCCGCTCATCACTAGTTACCAGTACTGAGCACCCGAGCATGGTAGTGCCGGCTCATCACTAGTTACCAGTACTGAGCACCCGAGCATGGTACTGCCCGCTCATCACTAGTTACCAGTACTGAGCACCCGAGCATGGTAGTGCCCACTCATCACTAGTTACCTGTACAGAGCACCTGAGCATGGTAGTGCCCACTCATCACTAGTTACCAGTATTGAGCACCCGAGCATGGTAGTGCCCGCTCATCACTAGTTACCAGTACTGAGCACCCGAGCATGGTAGTGCCCGCTCATCACTAGTTACGAGTACTGAGCACCTGAGCATGGTAGTGCCCGCTCATCACTAGTTACCAGTACTGAGCACCTGAGCATGGTAGTGCCCGCTCATCACTAGTTACCAGTATTGAGCACCCGAGCATGGTAGTGTCCGCTCATCACTAGTTACCAGTACTGAGCACCCGAGCATGGTAGTGCCCGCTCATCACTAGTTACCAGTACTGAGCACCCGAGCATGGTAGTCCTCACTCATCACTAGTTACCAGTACTGAGCACCCGAGCATGGTAGTGTCCGCTCATCACTAGTTACCAGTACTGAGCACCCGAGCATGGTAGTGCCCGCTCATCACTAGTTACCAGTACTGAGCACCCGAGCATGGTAGTGTCCGCTCATCACTAGTTACCAGTACTGAGCACCTGAGCATGGTAGTGTCCGCTCATCACTAGTTACCAGTACAGAGCACCCGAGCATGGTAGTGCCCGCTCATCACTAGTTACCAGTACTGAGCACCTGAGCATGGTAGTGCCCGCTCATCACTAGTTACCAGTACAGAGCACCCGAGCATGGTAGTGCCCGCTCATCACTAGTTACCAGTACAGAGCACCCGAGCATGGTAGTGCCCGCTCATCACTAGTTACCAGTACTGAGCACCCGAGCATGGTAGTGCCCGCTCATCACTAGTTACCAGTACTGAGCACCTGAGCATGGTAGTGCCCGCTCATCACTAGTTACCAGTACAGAGCACCCGAGCATGGTAGTGCCCGCTCATCACTAGTTACCAGTACTGAGCACCCGAGCATGGTAGTGTCCGCTCATCACTAGTCACAAAGTATTTCTACTAAATTAATTAACAATTGGAGATGAAAGAAAAGGGTTAATCCGCGCTGCCAGTAGAAGATCACTGAAGATCTATGGGGATTAAGATATTTTATTTTATTGTTCTACGTGTTTCGGAGCCATATGACTACTTCTTCAGGAACAAAAATCAGTAATGTACATTATTGATTTTTGCTCCTGAAGAAGGAGTCATATGACTCCGAAACGTGTAGAACAATAAAATCAAATATCTTAATCCCCATAGATCTTCAGTGATCTTCTTTTGGCAGTGCGGATTAACCCTTTTCTTCCATCTCCCCTAACGCTATCCTCCTGGGTTCTGCAGCAGCCTTTCTCAACACGCGGTTATAGTGGTTGTGTCTGTAACACGACCGCACCAGGATATTACACCTAATTGAATTCTTTCTGGTACCATCGGATAAGACACCATCTGCGCACCCCCCCCCTCACCCCCTTCTTTGTCATTTGAGTTTTATTACAAAATTAATTAAACAGAAATTAAAGATAAGCTAAAAAAAAAATGGGCAAAATTAAAAACGAAAAACATTGAATATATTTACAATCAATCGATATGGAGCATTTCACCTACCCGGTGCTGTTCAGGTAACTTTGCCCGAGGCTGCAGTCTTTAGACAAGGATGATGGGTTGTACCAGAACGCCGGCAGGCACTGGCCATTGCTGTGTCGTTCGTAGCCATAGTCACTGTAGGGAGAGCGGAGATCAGTTACAATATATTACAATATATGGGGTAAATCCTAGAATCCTAAAGATCTTTTTGGCCAATTCCATTTTTAACTTTTATTGATCATTGTTCATTTTCTATATAATAACAATTTCCCTTCATTTGTATCACACTCATACTGTATATTCTCGGAGGTCCCTTTAATTGATGTATCTGGATTGATGGGTATAAATGTAATCAGTTTCCAGTTTTATGTAAATGAAGTTTAATCTCTGTAGAAATGAAAAAGTTCTGCAACTTTCTGATGGTAATTGTGAGGATTGAAAACCGAAAGCCTAAGATATTAGTTTTCTGTCAGTGAGCGAGGTTCAGAGACAGTAATTCCTGTACAAATCAAGTCCTGCGCTCTGCAGACAAGTGGAAACAATTGTATCCAGTGTAGACAACGCTCTGTGAGCGGAACATCCGGGACTCCAGACTGATACATTGTATCCAGTGTAGACAACGCTCTGTGAGCGGAACATCCGGGACTCCAGACTGATACATTATATCCAGTGTAGACAACGCTCTGTGAGCTGCACATCCCATACTCCAGACTGATACATTATATCCAGTGTAGACAACGCTCCGTGAGCTGCACATCCGGGACTCCAGACTGATACATTGTATTTAGTGTAGACAACGCTCTGTGAGCTGAACATCTGGGACTCCAGACTGATACATTGTATTCAGTGTAGACAACGCTCTGTGAGCTGAACATCCTGGACTCCAGACTGATACATTGTATCCAGTGTAGACAACGCTCTGTGAGCGGAACATCCGGGACTCCAGACTGATACATTGTATCCAGTGTAGACAATGCTCTGTGAGCGGAACATCAGGGACTCCAGACTGATACATTGTATCCAGTGCAGACAACGCTCTGTGAGCTGAACATCCGGGACACCAGACTGATACATTGTATCCCGTGTAGACAACGCTCTGTGAGCATAACATCAGGGACTCCAGACTGATACATTGTATCCAGTGCAGACAATGCTCTGTGAGCGGAACATCAGGGACTCCAGACTGATACATTGTATCCAGTGTAGACAATGCTCTGTGAGCGGAACATCAGGGATTCCAGACTGATACATTGTATTCAGTGCAGACAACGCTCTGTGAGCTGAACATCCGGGACTCCAGACTGATACATTGTATTCAGTGTAGACAACGCTCTGTGAGCTGAACATCCTGGACTCCAGACTGATACATTGTATTTAGTGTAGACAACGCTCTGTGAGCTGAACATCTGGGACTCCAGACTGATACATTGTATTTAGTGTAGACAACGCTCTGTGAGCTGAACATCTGGGACTCCAGACTGATACATTGTATCCCGTGTAGACAACGCTCTGTGAGCTGCACATCCGGGACTCCAGACTGATACATTGTATTCCGTGTAGACAACGCTCTGTGAGCTGAACATCCGGGACTCCAGACTGATACATTGTATCCCGTGTAGACAACGCTCTGTGAGCTGCACATCCGGGACTCCAGACTGATACATTGTATTCCGTGTAGACAACGCTCTGTGAGCTGAACATCTGGGACTCCAGACTGATACATTGTATCCCGTGTAGACAACGCTCTGTGAGCTGCACATCCGGGACTCCAGACTGATACATTGTATTCCGTGTAGACAACGCTCTGTGAGCTGAACATCTGGGACTCCAGACTGATACATTGTATCCCGTGTAGACAACGCTCTGTGAGCTGCACATCCGGGACTCCAAACTGATACATTGTAACAAAAAAGAGATTTGTGCTGTATTCAGCTCTCAGAGCATTTATCCAGAGTTTTCTCATTCTATAAATGTGCAGTATATAAACTTCAGACACCTCTACACCCATAAGGAGCAATGTTTGGCTGCTAGGGAACAAAATCATTTAGATGAATATAGAGAATGAACAACACTTAACATGGGATGATTATGCCTCAAAGTAGGATTTTATTGACCCTTAGTAATATTCCAAATCCAAGTATAAATGCTGCAAACAAAAGTGATGTACTCCAGCAGTTCAGAGTCAGACGACGTTTCGCATGATTGACCCTTCATCAGGCGTTCTCATCAGGTAACTGGATGAAACAAGAAGCAGGTGCTCCGAGCATTACCTTCAATACTAAACCATACGGAAGAGAGTGTTCATATGTCTGTCTGGTGTTCTCATTCACTGACAGCAAACTAATATCTTAAAGATGGTGGAAAATTTTGATTAACTGAAAATTGTAGAACTACCTACTTGTATGTTTATAAAGGATGTTACTATAGTGGGAGCAGGGTTTGCAGTTGCAGCTGGAGCCTAGGGGAGCTCTAAAGATCTCTTTGGTCCATATGAAAAGACAAATACTTTTGATGACCTATTATAATTAGGGGCCCTGTGGACGACTTTGCTTTGTGGTCCAGGAGCTTCAGATTACACCAATGCCTTTGTACAAAGTGTCACCCTAACATCTAGGGACCCAACTTCCCAGATTAAGTTAATGACTAATGCAAAGCCAATTTTGCTTGACCTCCATGAGAAGCCATGAGAAAAAAAGAGCGTTTTGCTAAAGACATCCAGAAGATGTCGCCAGTTTGTTCATCTGTAGGCAAGAGAAGAAGACCTTTGGTCAACCTAGCTAGGACTAAATGAGTTCACCATTGAACTGGTCTTCCCCGAAACACTCAGTTGCCTTGCTGCCTTTACTGGGATCCCTATGGCTAAATGACTTGCAATATTGCCATGGGTGTGCCCTGCTCTGGGGAATCCTCTGGCGAGTCTGGGACCAGAAGGTCACAAAGCCTTATTATGCACAGATCTACAACTTTTATTTAAGTGTATCTAATTCCTTTTGGTGATGTAGGACTCTTTCCTATCTGGCTGTGCTTTGTAGCCTTAATCTCAGGTGCAGCTCTTTTGAGTGACCACTCCCCTTCACTATGTGTGTTACCATCTGATGCCAGTTATAGAATCTCATTCTTATGCTGACCACTTTGGAAGGAGCCTGTTTCTGGAAGAAGCTGTGGAGTTGTGACTATTGCAGCTGTGGTGTTTAGCTGGATTGGAGGAGCTTGGAGTGTTTTCCTTTTTGTGTACATTTTCCCTCTATTTCCCTTGCCTTGTGTTGTATTATTGCAGTGGTGGGACTAGTGCTCTCGCCATCCTTCTCACTAGCCAGGGTGAGTTCCAAGCAAGCTAGGGCCTAGGCACGTGAAGACAATGGGGGAAAAGGACCCATATAGGGATGTTAAGGAGCATAGGGTACAGATTCAGGTGAGTTGCAGGAGGTGTCCCCTGTTGTGAATGTCATCTCAGTGGGTGCTGGTGTGGAGCTCCCTCTGGTGGCCAAGAATGCTAATGAAGCTGAGTTTGAGTCTGTGATTCAAACAGGTGAATGAATTAATTGGGAATTCAGGAAATCCTATTCGAGATCAGCCTAGTCTATCTAGGAGAGCATTTTGTGTCTGGCGGCCACCGGTGATAAATGTTTCCTGCCTGCTTCTGAAGATGGCTGGGAGTTTTCCCTCCTGTTTTTCCTGTTTATTCTGTGCCTGAATCTACTCAAGATAAGTTTACAGTTTCTGTACTTAATTGCTTGATTTGCACTTAAGAGTGTTTCTGCTTACTCCATTTGGTTCTGTGTTTTGTTTTTTTTGTATGTGAGAATCTGTCTTTCTGCTTTTGTGAGCAGGGCAGTTCCTCCAGCAAAAAAGGGAGCTTGCTCCTTGTCCATGTTTGGAGTATTTGCACTCTAGAATATTATTTGTTCTGTGATTTTGTTTCTTCCCATTATATCTGCAGTTCTGTTTAAAGTGTCTAGCACAAGAGTACTTGATATAGTGGGGGAGAGATCCAGTGGTCTCAGATCTTTTTTTCCTATCAGGAGATTGGTATTTTTTGCAGGGTTTTATGCTGGCTACAAACAGTTATCTGTCCTGTTCTGTTATATCAAGTAAGTCAGGCCTCACCTTTGCTGATCTATATTTTCTACCTGTGTATTGTGTTTTCTTGGCTGGACCATATATAACGAGCTTTTCTCCTCCCCATTCACCTTTTGTGCCTCCCCTATTTCCTCATAGACTGTAAGCTTACGAGCAGGGCCCTCACTCCTCTTGTTATCTTAATTTTGTTATTTTGTATTGTCTCATATTGTCTGTACATGTCCCCTCTGAATTGTAAAGCGCTGCGGAATATGTTGGCGCTATAGAAATAAAAATTACTATTATTATTATTTTCTTATTTCACCGCCGTTTACATGTTGGGGGCTTGCTATTCCTTTGGGGAATGCTCCGAGGCAAGTTAAGATTCCTCATTTCTATCTTTGAGGTATACCTAGTTTCTCCGGCAGCGATGAGGCATCTAGGTGTGTTAGGAACATCCCACTGCTACTTCTAGTGTTGTCTAATAGATAGGGGATTGCGGTCAGCTTAGTTTCCAACTACTCTTGTGGTTTTGTTTTTTCCTCATTAATGGGATTTTTCGTGATTGTGCACGGTTACCAGACCCCTCTCCCTATCGCCAGGGTCTTTCTTCTACACTATTCCTGTTGTTACCCTTGTGTTGCGCTGCAACCAGAACTGCGCTGGAGGCTTATGAATATCTAAACGGGAACTTAGGATGGACATATTCAGGTTTGCTTCCCGTCTCAGGATCACCCAAGGTTTGGGTGTCAGTGTTACCAGCCCCCCCAACCCCCACCCCTGACAGTGTAGGATCCTGTAGGCACATTTATACCATTCAAGATGTTAATCCTTCCATTATAAAAAGAAAATAACCCTTTCAGTTACAATGTCTTCGGGCAAAACTTCCACAAAAGTTTTTTTTTCTACTGTTCCTTGAAGTTGAGGCCAAGTGAGTCGGAGCGTTCAGCTCCGCAGTCTGCATAATAGCATTTATCGACAAATTACTGGGGAAAAAATCTCTCTCTCAGTAACACGGAGCCCGGGGGAGTTAATAATATCATTGTAACCGTGCTTTTTACTAGGAACTGTCTGCGGACCGCTGGAGGGGGCCTAACATAATATTTTATTTCTTAAATTACATTCAGCAGCAGAAAGTGGAGCGCTCGGAACGCCGCTAATTCACCACTGATTAGATAGACTTCAGCGGATGGAGAGACAGTGGAGAGGAGGCGCGGTACGCTAAGCATTGCTCCGGATATCTCCCCCTACAAAGCCCATCTGTAGAGGCTACGGAGCAGCAGAAGTCACCGATTCTTTAATATCATTTTGTGTTAAATACATTTTTAGAAATTTTTGCCAATGTTCCTTTATTTACTCATATTACAAAATGTATAAAAAAAATAAATAAATACATTTGGAAATATTGCAATTTTATCACTGGCCACTGGGGCTGATTCTAAAATCATATTTCTTCGTGTTTCAGGAAATCCACATTTATATTCGCAGCAAAAGCCTAAATCAGAAACTTTTATGTATTAACGAATCTAATGAGCATGTGAAAAGGTCACAGTACAATTCTGTTTAAAGTGTCTAGCACAAGAGTACCTGATATAGTGGGGGAGAGACCGTGTGGTCTCAGATCTTTTTCCTATCAGGAGATTGGAATTTTTTGCAAAGTTTTATGCTGGCCACAATCAGTTATCCGTCCTGTTCTATCTAGTAAGTCAGGCCTCACGTTTGCTGATTTATATTTTCTATCTGTGTATTGTGTTTTCTTATATCTATTCTTTTCTCACTATTGTGAGTGGAGGATCCTGTCTTATCTACTGCATATAGAGGTGTTATCAGACATTGTAAAGGAGGAGGTGAGCTGTGACATCACCTATTGTGGGTGGAGGATCCTGTCTTATCTACTGTATATAGAGGTGTTATCAGACATTGGACAGGAGGAGGAAGAGGTGAGCTGTGACTTTACCTATTGTGATTGGAGGATCCTGTGTTATCTACTGTATATAGAGGTGTTATCAGACATTGGACAGGAGGAAGAGGAGATGAGCTGTGACATCTCCTATTGTGAGCGGGGGATCCTGTGTTATCTACTGTATATAAAGGTGTTATCAGACATTGGCCAAAAGGAGGAGGTGAGCTGTGACATCACCTATTGTGAGTGAAGGATCCTTGTTATCTACTGTATTTAGAGGTGTTGTCAGACATTGTACAGGAGGAGGTGAGCTGAGACGTCACCTATTGTGAATGATGGATCCTGTGTATCTACTATATTTAGAGGTGTTATCAGACATTGTACAGGAGGAGGAGCAGGTGAACTGTGACACCACCTATTGTGAATGGTGGATCCTGTGTTATCTACTGTTTATAGAGGTGTTATTAGACATTGTACAGGAAGAGCAGGTGAGCTGTGACATCACCTATTGTGAATGGTGGATCCCGTGTTATCTACTTTATACCTGCTGAAAACCTGCTGACAGGTGGCATTCAGAGGGTTAAGCTTCCCCTGTGCAGTCAGCCAATAACTGCAGTTGTATGAGTCACATGCGTGTGGGAGGAGCTAACTAGTAAAGTATAGAGTCAGTTGGGAGTTGGCAGCTGAGAGGAAATAGAAGAGGTGATGTCCCCCATTGTGAGAGGAAATAGAGGAGGTGACGTCCTTCATTGTGAGAGGAAAAAGAGGAGGTGACGTCCTTCATTGTGAGAGGAAAAAGAGGACGTGACGTTCTCCATTGTCAATGGCAATAGAGGAGGTGATGTCCTCCATTGTGAGAGGAAATAGAGGAGGTGACGTCCTTCATTGTGAGAGGAAATAGAGGAGGTGACGTCCTCCATTGTGAGAGGAAAAAGAGGAGGTGACATCCTTCATTGTGAGAGGAAATAGAGGAGGTGACGTCCTCCATTGTGAGAGGAAATAGAGGAGGTGACGTCCTCCGTTGTGAGAGGAAATAGAGGAAGTGACGTCCTCCATTGTGAGAGGAAAAAGAGGAGGTGACGTCCTTCATTGTGAGAGGAAATAGAGGAGGTGACGTCCTCCATTGTGAGAGGAAATAGAGGAGGTGACGTCCTCCATTGTGAGAGGAAAAAGAGGAGGTGACATCCTTCATTGTGAGAGGAAATAGAGGAGGTGATGTCCTCCGTTGTGAGAGGAAATAGAGGAGGTGACGTCCTCCATTGTGAGAGGAAAAAGAGGAGGTGACGTCCTTCATTGTGAGAGGAAATAGAGGAGGTGACGTCCTCCATTGTGAGAGGAAATAGAGGAGGTGACGTCCTCCATTGTGAGAGGAAAAAGAGGAGGTGACATCCTTCATTGTGAGAGGAAATAGAGGAGGTGACGTCCTCCATTGTGAGAGGAAATAGAGGAGGTGACGTCCTCCGTTGTGAGAGGAAATAGAGGAAGTGACGTCCTCCATTGTGAGAGGAAATAGAGGAGGTGACGTCCTCCATTGTGAGAGGAAATAGAGGAGGTGACGTCCTCCGTTGTGAGAGGAAATAGAGGAGGTGACGTCCTCCATTGTGAGAGGAAATAGAGGAGGTGACGTCCTCCATTGTGAGAGGAAATAGAGGAAGTGACGTCCTCCATTGTGAGAGGAAATAGAGGAGGTGACGTCCTCCATTGTGAGAGGAAATAGAGGAGGTGACGTCCTCCATTGTGAGAGGAAATAGAGGAGGTGATGTCCTCCGTTGTGAGAGGAAATAGAGGAGGTGACGTCCTCCATTGTGAGAGGAAAAAGAGGAGGTGACATCCTCCATTGTGAGAGGAAAAAAAGGAGGTGACATCCTCCATTATGAGAGGAAATAGAGGAGGTGATGTCCTCCATTGTGAGAGGAAATAGAGGAGGTGACGTCCTCCATTATGAGAGGAAATAGAGGAGGTGACGTCCTCCATTGTGAGAGGAAATAGAGGAGGTGACGTCCTCCATTGTGAGAGGAAATAGAGGAGGTGACGTCCTCCATTGTGAGAGGAAATAGAGGAGGTGACGTCCTCCATTATTAGAGGAAATAGAGGAGGTGACGTCCTCCATTGTGAGAGGAAATAGAGGTGACGTCCTCCATTGTGAAAGGAAATAGAGGAGGTGACGTCCTCCATTGTGAGAGGAAATAGAGGAGGTGACGTCCTCCATTGTGAGAGGAAATAGAGGAGGTGACGTCCTCCATTGTGAGAGGAAATAGAGGAGGTGACGTCCTCCATTGTGAGAGGAAATAGAGGAGGTGACGTCCTCCATTGTGAGAGGAAATAGAGGAGGTGACGTCCTCCATTGTGAGAGGAAATAGAGGAGGTGACGTCCTCCATTGTGAGAGGAAACAGAGGAGATGACGTCCTCCATTGTGAGAGGAAAAAGAGGAGGTGACGTCCTCCTCCATTGTGAGAGGATTTCTAATGCGTCACTAGGAGTTACACATCTGCCCGTGCCTCCAGGAGTTACACATGTGCCTGTGCCTCCAGGAGTTACACATGTGCCTGTGCTTCCAGGAGTTACACCTGTGCCCGTGCCTCCAGGAGTTACACATGTGCCCGTGCCTCCAGGAGTTACACATGTGCCTGTGCCTCCAGGAGTTACACATGTGCCTGTGCTTCCAGGAGTTACACCTGTGCCCGTGCCTCCAGGAGTTACACATGTGCCCGTGCCTCCAGGAGTTACAGATGTACCCGTGCCTCCAGGAGTTACAGATGTACCCGTGCCTCCAGGAGTTACACATGTGCCTGTGCCTCCAGGAGTTACACATGTGCCTGTGCCTCCAGGTGTTACACATGTGCCTGTGCCTCCAGGAGTTACAGATGTACCTGTGCCTCCAGGAGTTACACATGTGCCTGTGCCTCCAGGAGTTACAGATGTACCTGTGCCTCCAGGAGTTACACATGTGCCTGTGCCTCCAGGAGTTACACATGTGCCTGTGCCTCCAGGAGTTACACATGTGCCCGTGCCTCCAGGAGGTACACATGTACCCGTGCCTCCAGGAGTTACACATGTACCCGTGCCTCCAGGAGTTACACATGTGCCCATGCCTCCAGGAGTTACACATGTGCCCGTGCCTCCAGGAGTTACAGATGTACCCGTGCCTCCAGGAGTTACAGATGTACCCGTGCCTCCAGGAGTTACACATGTGCCTGTGCCTCCAGGAGTTACAGATGTACCTGTGCCTCCAGGAGTTACACATGTGCCCGTGCCTCCAGGAGTTACACATGTGCCTGTGCCTCCAGGAGTTACAGATGTACCTGTGCCTCCAGGAGTTACACATGTGCCTGTGCCTTCAGGAGTTACACATGTGCCTGTGCCTCCATGAGTTACACATGTGCCTGTGCCTCCAGGAGTTACACATGTGTCTGTGCCTCCAGGAGTTACACATGTGCCCGTGCCTCCAGGAGTTACAGATGTACCTGTGCCTCCAGGAGTTACACATGTACCCGTGCCTCCAGGAGGTACACATATGCCCGTGACTCCAGGAGTTACACATGTACCCGTGCCTCCAGGAGTTACACATGTGCCCGTGCCTCCAGGAGTTACACATGTGCCCGTGCCTCCAGGAGTTACAGATGTACCTGTGCCTCCAGGAGTTACACATGTGCCCGTGCCTCCAGGAGTTACAGATGTACCTGTGCCTCCAGGAGTTACACATGTGCCTGTGCCTCCAGGGGTTACACATGTGCCTGTGCCTCCAGAAGTTACACATGTGCCTGTGCCTCCAGGAGTTACACATGTGCCTCCAGGAGTTATACATGTACTCGTGCCTCCAGGAGTTACACATGTGCACGTGCCTCCAGGAGTTACACATGTGCCCGTGCCTCCAGGAGTTACAGATGTACCTGTGCCTCCAGGAGTTACACATGTGCCTGTGCCTCCAGGAGTTACACATGTGCCTGTGCCTCCAGGAGTTACACATGTGCCCGTGCCTCCAGGAGTTACACATCTGCCCGTGCCTCCAGGAGTTATACATGTGCCCGTGCCTCCAGGAGTTACTCATGTGCCCGTGCCTCCAGGAGTTACACATGTGCCTGTGCTTCCAGGGGTTACACATGTGCCTGTGCCTCCAGAAGTTACACATGTGCCTGTGCCTCCAGGAGTTACACATGTGCCTGTGCTTCCAGGGGTTACACATGTGCCTGTGCCTCCAGAAGTTACACATGTGCCTGTGCCTCCAGGAGTTACACATGTGTCTGTGCCTCCAGGAGTTATACATGTGCCTGTGCCTCCAGGAGTTACACATGTGCCCGTGCCTCCAGGAGTTACACATGTGCCTGTGCCTCCAGGAGTTACACATGTGCCTGTGCCTCCAGGAGTTACACATGTGCCTGTGCCTCCAGGAGTTACACATGTGTCTGTGCCTCCAGGAGTTACACATGTGCTCGTGCCTCCAGGAGTTACACATGTGCCTGTGCCTCCAGGAGTTACACATGTGCTTGTGCCTCCAGAAGTTACATATGTGCCTGTGCCTCCAGGAGTTACACATGTGCCTGTGCCTCCAGGAGTTACACATGTGCTTGTGCCTCCAGAAGTTACATATGTGCCTGTGCCTCCAGGAGTTACACATGTGCTCGTGCCTCCAGGAGTTACACATGTGCCTGTGCCTCCAGGAGTTACACATGTGCCTGTGCCTCCAGGAGTTACACATGTGCCTGTGCCTCCAGGAGTTACACATGTGCCTGTGCCTCCAGGAGTTACACATGTGCCTGTGCCTCCAGGAGTTACACATGTGCCTGTGCCACCAGAAGTTACACATGTGCCCGTGCCTCCAGGAGTTACACATGTGCTTGTGCCTCCAGAAGTTACATATGTGCCTGTGCCTCCAGGAGTTACACATCTGCCCGTGCCTCCAGGAGTTATACATGTGCCCGTGCCTCCAGGAGTTACACATGTGCCTGTGCCACCAGGAGTTACACATGTGCCTGTGCCTCCAGGAGTTACACATGTGCCTGTGCCACCAGAAGTTACACATGTGCCCGTGCCTCCAGGAGTTACACATGTGCTTGTGCCTCCAGGAGTTACACATGTGCCCGTGCCTCCAGGAGTTACACATCTGCCCGTGCCTCCAGGAGTTATACATGTGCCTGTGCCTCCAGGAGTTACTCATGTGCCCGTGCCTCCAGGAGTTACACATGTGCCTGTGCTTCCAGGGGTTACACATGTGCCTGTGCCTCCAGAAGTTACACATGTGCCTGTGCCTCCAGGAGTTACACATGTGCCTGTGCTTCCAGGGGTTACACATGTGCCTGTGCCTCCAGAAGTTACACATGTGCCTGTGCCTCCAGGAGTTACACATGTGTCTGTGCCTCCAGGAGTTATACATGTGCCCGTGCCTCCAGGAGTTACACATGTGCCTGTGCCTCCAGGAGTTACACATGTGCCTGTGCCTCCAGGAGTTACACATGTGCCTGTGCCTCCAGGAGTTACACATGTGTCTGTGCCTCCAGGAGTTACACATGTGCTCGTGCCTCCAGGAGTTACACATGTGCCTGTGCCTCCAGGAGTTACACATGTGCTTGTGCCTCCAGAAGTTACATATGTGCCTGTGCCTCCAGGAGTTACACATGTGCCTGTGCCTCCAGGAGTTACACATGTGCTTGTGCCTCCAGAAGTTACATATGTGCCTGTGCCTCCAGGAGTTACACATGTGCTCGTGCCTCCAGGAGTTACACATGTGCCTGTGCCTCCAGGAGTTACACATGTGCCTGTGCCTCCAGGAGTTACACATGTGCCTGTGCCTCCAGGAGTTACACATGTGCCTGTGCCTCCAGGAGTTACACATGTGCCTGTGCCTCCAGGAGTTACACATGTGCCTGTGCCTCCAGGAGTTACACATATGCCTGTGCCTCCAGGAGTTACACATGTGCCTGTGCCACCAGGAGTTACACATGTGCCTGTGCCTCCAGGAGTTACACATGTGCCTGTGCCACCAGAAGTTACACATGTGCCCGTGCCTCCAGGAGTTACACATGTGCTTGTGCCTCCAGAAGTTACACATGTGCCTGTGCCTCCAGAAGTTACACATGTGCCTGTGCCTCCAGGAGTTACACATGTGCCTGTGCCTCCAGGAGTTACACATGTGCCCGTGCCTCCAGGAGTTACAGATGTACCTGTGCCTCCAGGAGTTACACATGTACCCGTGCCTCCAGGAATTACACATGTGCCTGTGCCTCCAGGAGTTACACATGTGCTTGTGCCTCCAGGAGTTACACATGTGCCTGTGCCTCCAGGAGTTACACATGTACCCGTGCCTCCAGGAGTTACACATGTGCCTGTGCCTCCAGGAGTTACACATGTGCCTGTGCCTCCAGGAGTTACACATGTGCCTGTGCCTCCAGGAGTTACACATGTGCCTGTGCCTCCAGGAGTTACACATGTGCCTGTGCCTGTGCCTCCAGGAGTTACACATGTGCCTGTGCCTCCAGGAGTTACACATATGCCTGTGCCTCCAGGAGTTACACATATGCCTGTGCCTCCAGGAGTTACACATGTGCCCGTGCCTCCAGGAGTTACACATGTGCCCGTGCCTCCAGGAGTTACACATGTGCCTGTGCCTCCAGGAGTTACACATGTGCCCGTGCCTCCAGGAGTTACACATGAGCCTGTGCCTTTATGTGTAGAGTTGAATTTCATTAATTGTTGTAATGGAAGCCCCTGAGCTGGCTGCATTCTTGTGACTTGTGGCTGAAGACTCTGTAGTATATCATATACCCCCCCTACATCTGACCCCCCCCCCCCCTCCAATGCTTCCAATTCCGTTCCTCTACGTTTGGGACGACATCTGCTGACACATGGGCGAGATGATCCGCTCTGAAACAAGACTCTTCTTTGCTTCATGAATGCCCTGAACGTCCATCACTTTAATGCTGCATCTGGTATTTGGTCTGGATGAGCTCTCCGCACTTCGGCTGATTTAGGGGGGATTTATCGGAGTGGATAGAAATAGGCGATGACCAGACATGGCGTCACTGGCGGATTTATGGACACTTGTGGAGCTCATGTTCTGGTTTTACACTTCCTTCTGAGTATTGTAGAGATTTATACTGCAGTGTTATACATGGAGCATAGTCAGTGACCGGCCTGAATGATGGGACTGCGCTCTGCAGCCATTAATCTGCAGAACCGTACAGTCTGCATCCCGACTAATAGGAGGGACGTATGTCATACAGCTGAAAACCAGAAGTTTCCTCCGCTCTCTAAAAAGACACATCTGCAGGTTTTCCCCTCTGCTCTCGGTAGAGACACATCTCCAGGTTTTCCCTCCTCTCGCTATAAAAACATATCTGCAGGATTTTCCCTCCACTCTCTATACAATACAGACACATCTGCAGGTTTTTCCCTCTGCTCTTTATAAAGAAACATCTGCAGGTTTTTCCTTCCACTCTTTATAAAGATATATCTGCAGGTTTTTCACTGCGCTCTATACAGACACATCTGCAGGTTTTTCCCTCCACTCTTTATAAAGATACATCTGCAGGTTTTTCCCTCCGTGCTCTATACAGACACATCTGCAGGTTTTTTCCTCCGCTCTTTATAAAGATATATCTGCAGGTTTTTCCTTTCTCTCTCTCTATACAGAAACATCTGCAGGTTTTTCCCTCCTCTCTCTATACAGATACATCTGCAGGTTTTTCCCTTCTCTCTCAATACAGACACATGTGCAGGTTTTTCCCTCTGCTCTTTATAAAGAAACATCTGCAGGTTTTTCCTTCCACTCTTTATAAAGATACATCTGCAGGTTTTTCACTCTGCGCTCTATACAGACACATCTGCAGGTTTTTCCCTCCACTCTTTATAAAGATACATCTGCAGGTTTTTCCCTCCGTGCTCTATACAGACACATCTGCAGGTTTTTTCCTCCGCTCTTTATAAAGATATATCTGCAGGTTTTTCCTTTCTCTCTCTCTATACATAAACATCTGCAGGTTTTTCCCTCCTCTCTCTATACAGACACATCTGCAGGTTTTTCCCTCCGCTCTCTATACAGACACATCTGCAGGCTTTTCCCTTCTCTCTCAATACAGACACATCTGCAGGTTTTTCCCTTGTCTCTCTATAGAGACATATGTGCAGGTTTTTCCCTCCTCTCTCTATACAGACACATCTGCAGGTTTTTCTCACTATCTGACATGAAATCAGAAAAAACCTTTCCTGTTTTCAGTCAATTAGGAACCAAAAATTATTTGCCAAATGCCAAAATAATGAGAGAGAGAGAATGTTTTCAGGCATTTTTCTTCCTTTCTGCACAGTGAACTTTCCTCCATGTCATTAGTATTTGGTGGCTTTGCTCTTACACTGTGTGACTTGGGGGAACGTTTTGGATCCTTCCTGAAGCTTCTCACAATAGTTAGTGGAATTTGGGCCGATTCCTCCTGACAGAACTGGTGTAGCTGAGCCATGTTTGTAGGTCGCCTTGCTCACTTTGGCCTTTTCAGCTTTGCCCATAAATTTTCAACGGGAATAAGATCAGGGCTTTGTGATGGCCACTCCAAACCATTGAGATCAGGGTTTTGTGATGGCCACTCCAAAAATTGACTTTGTTATCCTTAAGAATTTGTGTAACCAGTTTGGCAGTAGCTTCAAGTCATTGTCCATTTGGAAGACACATTTCCGCCTAAGCTGTAAGTTCCTGGCTGGTGTCTTGAGATGTTTCTTCAGTACTGCCACATAATCTTCTCTCCTCATGACGCCATCTATTTTGTGATGTGCACCAGTCCCTCCTGCAGCAAATCAACCCCCCAACATGATGCTGCCGCCCCCGTGTGTCACAGTGGGGATGGTGTTCTAAGGCGTCACAGCTTCTCCCTTTTTCCTCCAAACATAACGATGGTCATTATGGCCAAACAGCTCAATTTTAGTTTCGTCAGACCACAGGACATGTCTCTAAATATTAAGGTCTTTGTTCCTGTGTGCATCTGCAATCATTAATCTGTCTTTTCATGTTTCTTTTGGGGTAATGGCGTCTTCCCGGCAGAGCAGTCTTTCAGCCCATGCTGATACAGGACGCGTTTCAATGTGGATAATGACACAATCTTACCAGCTTCCGCCAGCATCTTCACAAGGTCTTTTGTTTTTGTTCTTGGGTTGATCTGCACATGTCTGACCAAAGCATGTTCATCTCTGGTGCAAAGAACCCGTCTCCTTCCTGAGCGGTGTGATGGCCGGACATTCCCATCTTGTGTGTACTTGTGTATAATTGTTTGTACAGATGAATGAGGCACCTTCAGGAATCTGGAAATTGCCCCCAAGGATGAACCAGACTTGTGCAAGTCCATAATTCTCCTCCTGAGATCTTGGCTGATTTCTTCTGACTTTCCCATGATGCTCCACAAAGAAGCCGTGTGTTTCAGGTGTGCATTACAATACATCCACAGGTGCGTCTTTAATTAACTCAGATGTTGCCAATAAACCTATCAGAAGCTTCCAAAGACATGACATCATCATTTGGGCTGTATCATACTGTTTAAAGGCACAGTACTGTTAGTGTATGGAAACTTTTGACTTTGCAGAAAGTAATAAAAATGCCTGAAAACATTCTCTCTCATTATTCTGGCATTTGGCAAATAGAAAAAAAAATGTGGTTCCTAATTGACCTAAAACGGGAAAGGTTTATTCTGAATTCATGTCAGATAGTGAGAAAAACCTGCAGATGTGTCTTTTTAAAGAGCGGAGGGGAAAACCTGCAGACGTGTCTGTATAGAGAGCGGAGGGAAAAACCTGCATATGTGTCTTTACAGAGGGTGAAGGGAAAAACCTGCAGATGTGTCTGTATAAAGAGTAAAGGGGAAAACCTGCAGATGTGTCTGTATAGAGAGTTTAAGGAAAAACCTGCAGATGTGTCTTTATAGAAGGTGGGGGAAAAACCTGCAGATGTGTTTTTATAGAGTGGAGGAAAAAGCCTGCAGATGTGTCTTTATAGAGGGTGGAGGGAAAAACCTGCAGATGTGTCTTTATAGAGAGCAGAGGGAAAAACCTGCAGATGTGTCTTTATAGAGAGCAGAGGAAAACACCTGCAGATGTGTCTTTATAGAGACCGGAGGGAAAAACCTGCAGATGTGTCTTTTTAGAGAGCGGAGGGAAAAACCTGCAGATGTGTCTGTATAGAGAGCGGAGGGAAAAACCTGCAGATGTGTCTTTATAGAGTGTGGAGGGAAAAACCTGCAGATGTGTCTTTTTAGAGAGCGGAGGGAAACTTCTGGTTTTAACTGTACATGTATGTTAGTCACCCTGTCATCTTCTTCCAGCTTTTCCACTTGGTTGGATCATTCTTCTTACTGGTGTACATTGTTTTGGTCATGCAGCGCCCCCAATAGGCAAGTAAAGGTAAAACAGCTTATCTATACTCAATAAAGCATTTGTCAGTGACCGGGACAGACTTTCCTCCTGGGCGGCTGGGGCAGGATTATAGGAGTCTGATGGTCTCCACCGCCCCCTTTTGTTTGTCCAGCTCTTTTATGTTGGCATTGTATTGCATGTTTATGTTGGTAGTTTATGCAGATAATGCATCGTAGCGGTTACATGCTTTTACTTTACCACTAATAAATACTCACTGCATGACGGTATTATGTGGCCATTATTTATGGGCTCTTTTAGCAGTAGTATTTTGCTTCTATATGAAACTTTTACAAAGTCAATTTATCAAACTGTTGTTTTTTTTTATATAACCACGATATTGAAATATTTTGTTGCCATTTTAAAAACATAGTATGTGGGCGCTGTGTGTTACTATTATGGCATCATTTAGCAGGAGAATGTGGACAATGTTTTGCGCTATTATGGAGAAATTGTATTGTAATAGTTTGTATCCATTGCATTTTACTATTACAAAGGCAGTGTATATAAGTATTATGGGAGCCCTGTATGGCACTACTATATGTACTATAGGCACTGTATAGCAGTATTATGTGGATAAAGTATGGTACTATTACTTAGTCATTGTATATCAGTAGTAGGTGGGCACTTTACAGGACTTTTATGTAGTCACTCTATAAAAAATGCTTGTGTACCCATCATATGGAAGTATTATGTGGCCACAATATGGCAGTAGTATTGTATATAAATATTATGGGAGCATCGTATGAGCCTATCATACAAACACTGTATAGCAGTAGTATGTGGGCAATATGTCGTACTAATTTGTATGAACTGTATAGAAGTATTAGAGGGGCACTGTATGGTACCTCTATATAACCATAGTATTTTGGCACTGTATTGTATCACAATGTAGGCATTGTACACCAATATTATGGGAGCATTATGTGGTCCTGCAGTAGTATGCAGACAATATATGAATTGTATAGAAGTATTGTGGTAGCACTGTATGGTACCGCCATGTCGGCATTGTATAGCAGTAGTATGTTGGCACTGTATTGTGTCACAATGTAGGTATTGTACACCAATATTACGGTAGGGGAGCATTATGTGGTCCTTCTATTGGGCAGTGTATAGCAGTAGTATGCACACAATACATTCTCCTGTTATGTGGCACAGTGTGGCAGCATTATGCGCTATTATTTATGGCGGATGCTGCACCTTCTTAGGTAAATTATGAAGCTTCAGCATTGAATATGGGACATGGTGCAAGTAATACGGTCCGGTGGCTCAGTGGGCGGCATTATTGCTGGGTTCTGGGCTCCGTGTCTCGCCCCATCTCCTGTGACTACTCACCACTCAAAGTCGGCCTCGGTGCAGACGCACGGCTCGGAGGACATGGCCCCTGCGTACCGGCCCTGCATGCACTTCCGCTCTGATCGTCTCTTCATGTAGGTTCTCCTCGCCCCCATGATACAGGCTTCACCCTGGAAGTGGAAATATAACGTCAGATTGGAAAATTGCTGTATTGTTCCGCCATGCTGCCAAGTGTTGGTAACTACTTCTTTTCTTTGATTAATAATAGATATAATCAGAGACGTTATCAGGCCAAGATGATAAATGCTGGCCTAGATCTGTACTTAAAGGGGTGGTGGAGGATTGGGAGAACATGGATATTTTTTTTTACAAACAGCACCACACTTGTGCACAGGTTGTGAGCGGTACTGCAGCTCAGCCACATTTACTGCAATAGAGCTAAGCTGCAGATACAAGTGGAGAAAATAACACTATAGAGAAAAGTACAATGCAGATAGAAAAGAGAAACATCAGAGAGCGGGCAGAGAGAACGGAATACATGTTCTAGATGCTATTACGCTAAACTAGGGGGCGCTACCGCTTCCTTGAAATGGTCTATAGAAGACCATCAAATAAGTCCCCAGCCCACAACCTTATAGGGGGGCAACGAGAGGCCAAATTATTACTTGACCATCCAAATGCCATAGGACTAGGAAGAGCCATAGTTCTTAAGAAAAGAGTCCGGTGGGAGGAGCTTACTTCTCACTGACCAATTCTAAACATGTTCACACAATGCATTTTTTTGCAGTTTTTTCATGAGTTTTAAAAATTAAAAACTGATTTTTACAGCACCAGGAAAATCTCTGAGACTCCAGAAATCTCCTGCACAGATCCGCTATTTTGTCCTGAATGAAATGGAAACTGCTGCATTGATGGGCGGCACGGTGGTTCAGTGGTTAGCACTGCAGTCTTGTGGTGGCTCAGTGGTTAGCACTGCAGTCTTGAGGTGGCTCATTGGTTAGCACTGCAGTCTTGTGGTGGCTCAGTGGTTTGCACTGCAGTCTTGTGGTGGCTCAGTGGTTTGCACTGGAGTCTTGTGGTGGCTCAGTGGTTTGCACTGCAGTCTTGTGGTGGCTCAGTGGTTTGCACTGCACTCTTGTGGTGGCTCAGTGGTTAGCACTGCAGTCTTGCAGCGCTGGGGTCCTGGGTTCAAATCCCACCAAGGACACCATCTGCAAGGAGTTTGTATGTTCTCCCCGTGTTTGCGTGGGTTTCCTCCGGGTTCTCCGGTTTCCTCCCACGCTCCAAAGACATACAGATAGGGACTCTAGATTGTGAGCCCCAATGGGGACAGTGTTGCCATTGTATGTAAAGCGCTGCGGAATATGTTAGCGCTATATAAAAAAAAAAAATAAAATAAAGAAGAAGATTTTTATAAGAAGCAGCAGGTCAATTCTTTTAGAGTTTTTGCAGCGTTTTTTTCACAATTGAAAGCAATGAGAACGTGCAAAAATGCAACAGCTGCAATTTTCCTGCCTTTTTGCTGTTTTTTGTGGTGAATGAAGCGAACTTTATTTAAACATAAACTGTAGACAAATGGCACCAAAAACAGCAAAAAACCTGCTACACAGCACGCGGCAAAAAAGCAGCAAAAAAGCAACAATAAAAAAACAGTTTACATGATGTGATGTAGACAAACGACGTTGCAAAAACGCAGCCCAAACAAAACAACAGCAATGCAGCCCCCCCAAAAAAAGGAAAAAAACAAACAAAACAAAAACGCAGCAAAGAAACCCCAAAAACAATAATTATAGAAAAAAACAGCAAAAACACAGCAAAACCTTGCTTTTTGGAAGCAACTTTTTTCTGCCAAGAGAGCAGGTTTTGGCTTTGGAAAAATCCAGCAAAAAACGTAACGTGTGAACATAGCCAGAATGTGCCTTGACCTGTTTAGTTGGTTTTCTTTAAGGGTATGTGCGCACGTTGCTTTTTACCTGCTTTTTACCTGCTTTTTTGCTGCTTTTTCTTCTGCGCTGTTTAATGCCAAAATGGATGTGTTCTTCTATTCAAGCAAAGTCTATGGGAATTTGGGTTTCTTGTTCACACTATGTTGTTCAAAATGCTGCCTTTTTGAGGCAGAACTTTGGTCAAAAACTCAGCTTTTCAAAGAAGCAACATGTCAATTGTTTTTGCCATTTGGGTTTTGCACTGCAAAGCTGAGTTTTTGACCAAAGTTCTGCCACAAAAAGGCAGCATTTTGAACAACATAGTGTGAACAAGAAACCCAAATTCCCATAGACTTTGCTTGAATAGAAGAACACATCCATTTTGGCATTAAACAGCGCAGAAGAAAAAGCAGCAAAAAAGCAGGTAAAAAGCAGGTAAAAAGCAACGTGCGCACATACCCTAAGGCTATGTTCACTTTCCTGCTGCCAAAACCTGCTCTCAGGCTATCTGCGCACTAGAAAGTGCCCTTTTCTTAGACTAAGAGGGTCCGTTGTTTTTATGTGCCCACGGGAGCTCACACCTGCGGATATTTCTCAGGTAAATCCGCAGGTTTCCCGCAGCTGCTCGCCGGAATCCGCAGCTAATTTTAGCTGCGGTAGTACAGTGAAATAGCTGCGGTAAACCTGCGGACATTCGTGCGTCTTACCTGCGGAAGTCCCGGCCTCTATCTCCATAGTGGAGGGCCGGGATTTCCGCAGGTAATTCCACAGAAAGAATTGACATGCAGTTACATGCGGCTGCGGGACATCCGCAGCATATTCCGCAGCCGCACGTATCCGCAGCGTGGACACAGCACTCCCCATGTCCCATAGGATAACATGGGGAGTGTCTGTACATGCTGAAACCTGCGGATTTACCTGGAAAATCCATAAAATCCGCAGATTTTCCGCAGATAAATTCCGCAAGAATCCCACATCTGCGGTAAAAAAACGCACCAAAACTGGTTTTATCGCGGTTTGTCGCGGATTTTGTGCAGATTTTCCGCAAGTTGGTCCCTGCGGATTTTTACCATTATCTATGGCAAAAAACACAGAAAAGAAGTGACATGCTCATTAATTCCGCAGCAGAAAATCCGCGGGTATAAAAAAACGCAGCGTGCGCACAGCATTTTTTAAAACCCGTAGAATTTGCTGGGGAATGACTTCAGAAATGTTAGACACATTTTCTGCAGCAAATCCGAGGTAAATCCGCAGTGTGCGCACAGGGTCTCATAGAAGAAAAAAAAGTTGCTTCCAAGAAGCAGGATTTGCTGCATTTTTTCTGCGTTTTTGCTATTTTTATTGTTGCTTTTTGTTTGCTGCATTTTTGTTGTTAGGCTATGTGCGCACAGTGCGTTTTTCGCGGCGTTTTTGCGCATTTTTCGGGTGCATTTTTGGCCTCAAAACTGCAGGACTTTGCTTCCCCAGCAAAGTCTATGAGTTTTCATTTTTGCTATCCGCACACATCTGTTTTTTTTACCTGCGTTTTTGAGTTAAAAAAAAAAAATGGACATGTCAGTTCTTTCCTGCGTTTTTCTGCATTTTCCCCCATGCAATGCATTTGAAAAACGCAGCAAAACGCAGAGATCAAAAACGCAGCAAAACGCAGCCAAAAACGCACCAAATCGCGGCAAAAACACATGCGTTTTTTATGCGTTTTTTCGACGCAGGTGAGTTTTTGTGCGTTTTTAGCGGCCAAAACCGCACAAAAACGCAGCGTCAAAAAGACGCAGTGTGCGCACATAGCCTTATATTGTTGTTTTCTTTGTTGTGTTTATTTGAGGGGGCTGCATTTTTGTGCTTATTTTTTTTAGACTGTCTTTTTGTTGTTTTTTTCTTGGGGGGGCTGTATTTTTGTTGCTTTTATTGAGGCTGCAATTTTGTGTACATGACATGTTTAAATAAACTGGTTTTATGTACCATGAAAGCAGCAAAAACACAGCGGTTGCATTTTTTGCAGCAATTTTGCAGCTTCTTGTTCTTTTAATGGTGGAAAAAAACACTGCAAAATTACTGAAAGGACTGACATTTTGCTTCTTTAAAAAACACAGCAGTTTTCCATTTCAGTCAGTATAAAAAAAAGGTAAGAGATTTCTGGAATATCAAAGCCTTTGCAGGTCCTGTAAAAATCAGCTTTTAATTTGTATAACAGGCATGAAAAAATTCTGCAAAAGAATGCTGCAAAAAAATGCAGCAAAAAATGCTGCAAAAGAATTCTGCAAAAAAAGACTGCAAAAGAATGGTGCAAAACAAATTCTGCAAAAAATCTGCAAAAGAATGCTGCAAAAAAAGCTGCAAAAAAATGCTGCAAAAGAATGGTGCAAAAAAGTCTGCAAAAAAATGCTGCAAAGGAATTCTGCAAAAAAGGTGCTGCAAAAGAATGCTGAAAAAAAATTCTGCAAAAGAATGCTGCAAAAAAGTCTGCAAAAGAATGCTGTAAAAAATGCTGCAAAAGAATGGTGCAAAAAAGTCTGCAAAAAAAAAAAGCTGCAAAAGAATTCTTCAAAAAAAACACTGCAAATGAATGCTGAAAAAAACTCTTCATAAGAATGCTGCAAAAAAATGCTGCAAAAGAATGGTGCAAAAAATACGCTGCAAATGAATGCTGCAAAAAAAAATTCTGCAAAAGAATGCTGCAAAAAATGATGCAAAAAACACTGCAAAAACGAAGCAAAGTGCGAACATAACAAAATTATAGACCTGATTTTTTTTCATTCTGGCAAAGGTTCAGTTTGTTCATGCTCCAGTCTGAACACTCTGCCCCCGGAGACCCCCACAGCTGTACCAATCCCTATAAAATCTCCGCAGCATACGGCATAGTTTAAGAATGGCGCCCGGAGCATCTGATGGACCGGTGATGTCCTTGTTTTTAAGTTCACCCATTCATTAGATGAGTTAATCAGATGGAGTTGAGTTATTGCAGCATTGGAGGCTGCGCTGAGTACACACAGACAGTAAATCACGCCGGCAGCCGGTGATCAGGACGCCATAGTTCACCGTTTTACCAGCCGTGCAATAATGGACTTCAGCTTGGTGCAATAATTCTTGCAGGATCTGAATTTCCTCCTCGTCCTTTCCAGCAGGAATTTGTCTTTGAAATTACGGTGATCTTTGTGTAGGACTGATTTACGCCCCATAATCTCCTCCTGACTATCTATGGAAAGCTGAAGTATCCGCAGACTCATCTCACTTGCTTGGCCTTTTAAAAACTGTAAATAACTTTCAACTTTTTTTTTTTTTTCCAAATAGTTGAGGTTAACAAGACAGGCAATCCGGGCCCCGCGAGCCCCCGGTGAGTTAGACACAATTTTACATGTAAAAGTTTCCCATTAAAAAATCTTCAAAATGTGACATGAATCCACTTTGTTATTTATAAGACGCGGCTCCAATCCATCACTGCCAGCCGGTACAATATTCGGGCTGACGCTAGCCTCTGGCAGCTGACAACTCGCAATCAAACGCTGACAAGTCCTGCTCCTCTTCAGCGTGTTCATGTCAGCGATTGCTAGAGTGAACACGAGGCAAAAATAGGACACGGGGGAGAAGAAAAATCATCTTCTCCCGGCTTCCATGAAGAGATACAAAATGCAATAATCGGAGAGAATGTTGGGAGCCGAGATGTCGCAACGGGAAAACCTAAAGATGCCGCAATCAACAGCACAAACTTTTTGGACTTTTTTATTGACCATAAAAAAATAGAAATGAACTAAACATAAACACAGGAAACCCAACTGGTTCCCAGATCGATGACTGCGATTGACTCGTAGATATAGTATCTGTATGTATCTGTCGCGGGCGGAGAGGACGCCGCTGCTGCGCTCGCTAACGCTCGGGTCCGGCGCTGCTGCGGCTGCTACTCGGTGGCTCGAGCGGTGGGCCGGATCCGGGGACTCGAGTGGCGCTCCTCGCCCGTGAGTGAAAAGGGTGGTTGGTTTGTTTGGGGATTTAGTCCGTGACGCCACCCACGGGTTGTGGTGAAGATGGGCACCACCGCTGCTGGTGACGGGAATCCCGGGAGCGATGGTAGGGAGCAGCTGGGATGTTGTTTTCCCCCTCCGTGGGTAGGGGTCGGTGGTCCCAGGGCCCGGTGGTGTGATGGGGAGGCAGGGTTGGTGAGGTGCAGGGTTGCAGGGACAGCGGTGGCACGGGTGTACTCACTCAGTAAGAGATGCACAAAGTCCTCGGTAAACCAAACGGCTGGATGGACGGGTCCCGCAGCCGGCTGCAGTGTCTCTCCCCAGACAGGTGATGGCGGCTGTCTTTCCCTGCACCTTTGTGTACTGTTTAACTACAATAGGTCCCCAACGGTAGTCCGCTCCCCGGTGTATGGATGCCGGAGGAGCCCGTTTGCCCGCAGGCGCTGGCCCTTGGGTCTCTAGCCTTAGGCGGTAGCTGTATACCCTCAAGGTGCGGACGGTTGCCTTCTAACGGGTCTTTGGCTGTTAGGAAACCCCTGGGGTTCCTTTCACACTCGAATTTGACTGTTGACAGAGACTCCAAGCCTAGTCGGGGTCCGATGGCCCTGCCTGTGTGTGCTGGCTTCACTTCGCTCCCCGGTCGGTACCGGCGGGCCACCGCCCAACCCCGGTCCTACGGTTCCGCGTTGATTCACCACTCCTGCAGATGGCCACCACCGTCTGCCAACCTTGTTGTCAGTGCCTGGGCCACAAGTGCAGACACTCTCCACTTTACTCCTCTCACTTCCACCTTCTGGACTGTTCTCTTCCTTTTCCCGCCTCCAGACCTGTGAACTCCTTGGTGGGTGGGGCCAACCGCTTGGCTCCGCCCCACCTGGTGTGGACATCAGACCCTGGAAGGAGGCAACAAGGGTTTTGTGTTTGGCTAATGTTACTGTCTAGTGGGGGTGGGGTGTGTGTGTTACCTGTAACGACCTGGCTAGTCCAGGGCGCCACATATCAGTTATGCAAGTGCTGGGAATAATTTTGTTTTTTTCCTTTTTTCCCCTCTAGTTATCCCTGTTGCTATGTTATGCGCATCAATATATGTGTATATGTTGTAGAGGTAATACCCCATGTTTAACATGCCTAGGCAGTGGTAGCAGGAATGTTAGATACAGAGCATAAAGAGTTAAAACACTGAGCTGCAGTGCGAAATGCTTAGTAATGGAGACTGTGGAGCTTGAATTATCATGTCTGTCCACAACTTCTTGTTTACAATATGTTGTGTTATCTGAGATTGCACAAACAAAAACACAAACTTTTTGAACTTTTTCATTAACCTTAAAAAAAAAAAAAATCGAATTGGACTAAAAATAATTACAGGAAACCCAACTGGTTCCCATTTTGAAAACATAGACATAGTATTTGTATGTATCAGTTATGCGAGCTATGGAAATTATTCTTATGTTTTCTTCCTTTTTTCCCCTTTTGTTACCCCTGTTGTTATGTTATGCGCATCAATATATGTGTATATGTTGTAGAGGTAATACCCCATGTTTAACACGTTGAGGTAGTGAGCCACTGCGTAGCAGGAATGATGGATACAGAGCATAAAGAGTTACCACACTGAGCTGCGATGCAAAATGCTTAGCCATTTAGAGTGTAGAGCTTGAATTATCATGTCTGTCCACAACCTCTTGTTTACAGTATGTTGTGTTATCTGAGATTGCACAAACAGAAACACCAACTTTTTGTACTTTTTCATTAACCATAAAAAAAAATAAAAATGGACTAAAAATAATTACAGGAAATCCAACTGGTTCCCATATTGAAAGCATAGACATATTATCTGTATGTATCAGTTATGCGAGCTATGGAAATTATTCTTATGTTTTTTTGTTTTTTTTTTCCCCTTTTGTTATCCCTGTTGTTCTGTTATGCACATCAATATGTGTATATGTTATAGAGGTAATAACCCATGTTTAACAAACCCAAGCAGTGATCCACTGTGTAGCAGGAGTGATGGATACAGAGCATAAAGAGTTACCACACTGAGCTGCGGTGCAAAATGCTCAGCCATGGAGCTTGAATTATCATGTCTGTCCACAACCTCTTGTTTACAATATGGTGTGTTATTTTAGATTTCACAAACAAAAACACAAACTTTTTGGACTTTTTCATTAACCATAAAAACATAGAAATGGACTAAAAATAATCACAGAAAACCCAACTGGTTCCCACATGGATGACTGGGAATCACTCAGAGACATAGTATCTGTATGTATCATTTATGCGAGTGCTGGAAATTATTCTTGTTTTTTTGCTTTTCTTCCCTCTTGTTATTGCTTTTATAGGGTCATAAAGAACGATCATTTGGGCGCTCGTTGTACCGGTTACAATTCTTGGGATATAAAACGAAATGGGAAAGAAGGTAAAAATCCAGTGCGTGCTGGATTTTATCATCTGCGGGAAGTTGAGAACTGGTGCAGGGTAATAACAATGATGGGTTTAACATCTCGGAAGATAAAAGTGAATGACGGCTGTCCCAAGAAAATGAGTTTTCTGCCCATTTCCAAAATGTCTCAGACTGTTATAATGTGAACCCCCATCGAAACCTGTTTAACTGGTCAGAACTGAGTGATAATATATGTTGTACAGAGAAACTTCATGCTGCAGGATTCCCATCAGTGGCCACTCACCCAGCCGGCCATGAGCAAGAAACACTCCCGAACAATGCAAACGGAGTTTCTTGTTTGGCTTCTTATCCTAAGTCATGTGGCAAGGCCATTTAAAGGGTTGATATCCACGTTTAGGATTTCTACTTCCAATATGTGGGACTAAAGCTCCTATCCTATTCCTCTATGAAGTAGGATGTAAAATATTATACTAAGTCATGTGTTTATCTGTACGCTGTAATAACTGTGCAACAGATCAAGAAAATTGACATGTGTGATGCCGATGAGTGACGTTATGTGCATCAATATATGTTTATATGATATGGAGATAATGCCCCATGTGTAACATGGCCAGGCAGTGAGCCACTGCATATCAGGAGTGATGGATCCATAGAGCATAAAGAGTTACCACACTGAGCTGTGGTGTAAAATGCTTAGTCATGGGGAGTGTGGAGCTTGAATTATCATGTCTGTCCATCACCTCTTGTTTGAGATTGCACAAACAAGAGCAGAAACCTTTGGGACTTTTTCATTGACCATAAAAAAATAGAAACAGACTATGTGATGCCGGTGATAGATGTTATGTGCATTAATATATGTGTATATGTTGTAGAGGTAAAACCCTTCTTCTCTGTACAATTCCTAAAGCTTAACATGGACAACACTGAATTTATTATCTTTCCTCCTCTCTTAACTCCCCAACAAGCCTATCTCTCAAACTTGATGGTTGCTCACTCTCCCCAGTCTCACAAGCTCGTTGCCTTGGAGTGACCCTCGACTCTACTCTCTCCATCAAGCCACACATCCGAGCCCTCTTCACCTCATGCCAACTACAACTCAAAAATATCTCCCATATTCAGGTATTCCTTAACCAAGAATCAGCAAAAACACTAGTGCACGCCCTCATCATCTCCCACCTGGACTACTGCAACCTCCTGCTCTGTGGCCCCCTTCCAACACTCTGCCACTCTTACTATCCATCCTAAACTCTGCGGCCCGCTTAACCCTAGAACGCATACCTGAGGCCTCGCAGGCCTGCTAGGTTGCTTGTTTTCTATGGTTGCGCGTTCTAGGGTTAATCCACCTGCCCCCCCACTATTCCCCAGCCTCTCCTCTCTGCCAGTCCCTTCACTGGCTTCCCATTGCCCAAAGACTCCAGTTCAAAACACTAACCATGACATACAAAGCCATGCACAACCTGTCTCCTCCCTACATCTGTGACCTAGTCTCCCGGTACCTACCTGCACGCAACCTCAGATCCTCACAAGATCTCCTTCTCTGCTCCTCTCTTATCTCCTCTTCCCACAATCACACACAAGATTTCTCCCGCACCTCCCCCATACTCTGGAATGCTCTACCCTAGGACCCTCAGACTCTCACCTACCAAGGAAAGCTTGAAAAGGAAACTGAAGACTCTCCTCTTCCAACAAGCCTACAACCTGCCATAACCCTCAGACCTGTACACCACTGTGCAACCAGCTCTGTCCTCACCTATTGTACCCTCACCCATCCCCTGTAGACTGTGAGCCCTCGTGGGCAGGGTCCTCTTTCCTCCTGTACCAGTCTGTTTTTGTATTATTCATGATTATTGTTCTTTTTTTTTGTGTATACCTTTTTCACTTGTGCAGTGCCATCGAATAAATGTTGCAATAATAATAATAATAATAATAATAATTTGTAACATGCCCATACACCAAGCTACTGAGTAGCAGGAGTGATGGATACAGAGCATAAAGAGTTACCACACTGAGCTGCGATGTAAAATGTTTAGTCATAGGGAGTGTGGAGCTTGAATTATCATGTATGTCCTGAACTCCTTGTGTACAATGCGTTGTGTTGTTTGAAATTGGATTCAGACAAAAAACATCCAGATAATAAGCTAGCAAGTAAATGAGAAAACAAAACAAACAAAAGAACCTGCAGGTGACCTATTTCGATGTGATAATTTTGTAAGTAGGCCAATAAGTGTGCACGTTGTCAGTTGAAAGCTACTCAGAGAGAGACTGTGAGAAAGGGCTGTGATCAGTGCTGTGGATGTGCACTAATCTGTACTGTGAAGGGATTTTATCTGTATGAAGGAAGTGCTGCTGAAGCGTTTGCCAGCAGATTGTTGCAATTATTTCCGCCTCAGTTCAAGACTGTTAACTCTTAAAGAGATGCTGTAATCATCAAGCTTGTTGCCCTCTAGTGTGTAAAATTAATTTTATTGTTGGCCACAGAGAACACTGCAAGTGAAAGCTTTTTTAAATCCTGTTGTCCCATAAGTGGAGTGGTGATGGGAGTGGTACAGTATTTATTGCTTAAAGGGTTTGTCCAATGTTACAAAAAAACAAAGCTGCCTCCTTTTAGAAACAGCCAAACCAATCGAACAGGAGTTTTGCCCGCTATTGCAACTCAGCTCCATTCATTTCAAAAGGGGCTGAATTGCAATACCGGACACATCCTATGGTCAGGGGTGGCGCTATTTCTGAAAAAAAAAAAGATGCAATGTTTCTCTATTCCTGAACATCCGCTTTAACCTTTATTAACTTTGTTTTTATTAACTTTTTTAAAGGTAGGAATCAATTTTCTTTTTTTTTCCATCTCTGCCATTCACCAAGCAAAATGAATTGTTTGCTACGATTTATCTGGAAATACAAAATATGTTCAGTTTTTATCCCCTATATTATTACACAATAATTGTGCATTTAATGAAAAAAAAATAAGTTTTTATGGTGCACACTTCAAGAGCTATAACTTTTTTTTATGCTTCCATCGATCTGGCCACACGAGAGCTTGTTTGTTGCAGGATGAGTCAGATTTTTAATGGAGATATATTTGATTACATATAGATTATTGTGTAATTTTTAATTTTATTTTCGGGAAAAAAAAGTAATTACGTTGTTTTTTATGGCATTGCTGATTCAGCTTCGTTTTACTGCAGCAATATTGTAAAAGGGCATTTTTCTAAAATTTTTACAAACTAAAAACACTTTTTGTGGATTTTTTTAATTGTTAATTTTTCTTTTTTTAAATCTTGTGTGCCCAATATCTTACGGTTTCCTTTTTTTTTTTTCTTTAATCTACAGTGGGGGAAAAAAGTATTTAGTCAGCCCCCAATTGTGCAAGTTCTCCCACATATAAAGGTGAGACTTGCCTGTAATTGACATCATAGGTGACCACAACTATGAGACACAAAATGAGAAAACAAATCCAGAAAATCACCGCGTCTGATTTGGCAAGATTTTTTTTGTAAATTATGGTGAAAAATAAGTATTTAGTCACCTAAAAACATGCAAGATTTCTGGCTCTCACAGACCTGTAACTATTCCTTTAAGAGGCTGCTCTGTCCTCCACTCATTACCTGTAGTAATGGCTCCTGTTTGACCTTGTTATCAGTATAAAAGACACCTGTCCACAACCTCAAACAGTCACACTCCAAACTCCACTATGGTGAAGACCAAAGAGCTGTCGAAGGACACCAGAAACAAAATTGTAGCCCTGCACCAGGCTATGAAGACTGAATCTGCAATAGGCAAGCAGCTTGGTGTGATGAAATCAACTGTGGGAGCAATAATAAAAAAATAGAAGACATACAAGTCCGCTGATAATCTCCCTCGATCTGGGGCTCCTTGCAAGATCTCACCCTGTGAAATCAAAATGATCACAAGAATGGTGAGCGAAAATCCCAGCACCACACAGGGTGAGCTAGTAAAAGACCTGCATAGAGCTGGGACCACCGTAACAAAAGCTACCATAAGTAATACACTATGCCGCCAGGGACTCAGATCCTGCAGAGCCAGACGTGTTCACCTGCTTAAGCCAGTACATGTCTGGGCATATTTGAAGTTTGCTAGAGAGCATTTGGCTAATTCAGAAGAGTATTGGGAGGATGTGATATGGTCTGATGACACCATGATAGAACTATTTGGTAGAAATATAACTCATCCTTTTTGGAGGAGACATAATGCTGAGTTGCATCCAAAGAACACCATACCTACTGTGAAGCATGGGGGTAGCAACATCATGCTTTGGGACTGTTTCTCTGCAAAGGGACCAGGACAACTGATCCGTGTACAATACATGAAAGAATGAATGGGGCCATGTATTGTGAGATTTTGAGTGCAAATCTCCTTTCATCAGAAAAAAGCATTGAAGATATAACATGGCTTGGTCTTTCAGCATGATAATGATCCCAAGCACACCGCCAGGGCAACAAAGGAGTAGCTTCGTAAGAAGCATATGAAGGTCCTGGAGTGGCCGAGACAGTCTCCAGATCTGAACCCCATAGAAAACCTTTTGGAGGGAGTTGAAAGTCCGTGTTGCCCAGTGACAGGCCCAAAACATCACTGCTCTAGAGGAGATCTCCATGGAGGAATGGGCCAACATACCACCAATAGTGTGTGCCAACCGGAGGAATGGGCCAACATACCACCAACAGTGTGTGCCAACCCTATGAATACTTACAGAAAACATTTCACCTCTGTCATTGCCAACAAAGGATAGAGAACAAAATATTGAGATCAACTTTTGTTATTGACCAAATACTTATTTTCCACCATGATTTGCAAAAAAATCTTCCAAATCAGACGCGGTGATTTGCTGGATTTGTTTTCTCATTTTGTCTCTTAGTTGTGGTCACCTATGATTTTAATTAAAGGCAAATCTCATCTTCATAAGTGGGAGAACTTGTACAATTGGGGGCTGAATAATTACTCCCCCCCACTGTAATTATATATTTTATGAAACTATATTGAACATTACAATTATGTGATTCCATAATATTGTTATCTACAAAGAAAAATTAAAAATTATACCTCATCATTCTGATCCTTCTTTGTAACCCCTTACGTGCCGAGGTGACTATTGACAGTGGCATTCAAAGGGTTAATGATGGAACAGAACAGTGCTCCAGTAGCAGTATGGGGGTTTTCCTTTCATTGCCGCCAAGTATGAACAATACCGATTACTGAGAATATATCTATAGTGGCATGCAAAAGTTTGGGCACCCCTGGTCAAAATGGCTGCTATTGTGAACGTTTAAGCAAGTTGAAGATGGAATTATCTCTAAAAGGTATAAAGTTAAAGATGACACATTTCTTTTGTATTTTAGGCAGAACAAAAGTTTAACCAAGGTCTCAGACCTTAGTGAACCTGTTAGGAAAGGCCAGGTGATGCAAATTTCACACCTTTATAAAAACCCAGCCTCCTATAACCTTGTGCCAAAAAACAGCAGCCATGGGTTCTTCTAAGCAGCTGCCTAGCACTCTGAAAATGGTGGAGGACCACAAAGCAGGAGAAGACTATAAAAAGAGTGCAAAGTTGCCCTTTCCTCAGTTTGAAATGTAATTAAGAAATGGCTGTTACCAGGAACAGTGGAGATCAAAATAAGGTCTGGAAGATCAAGCAATATTTCTGTGAGAGCTGCTTGTAGGATTGCTAGAGAGGCAAATCAGAGCCCCTGCCTGACTGCAAAAGACCTCCAGGGAGATTTAGCAGGCTTTGGAGTTGGTCCACTGTTCTACTGTTCAGACACACCTGCACAAATATGGCCTTCATGGAAGAGTCATCAGAAGAAAACCTCTCCTACGTCTTCATCAGAAGCAATTCAGGGTCAGAAGTCTGCAAAGGAACATCTGAACAACCCTGATGTATTCTGGAAACAAGTTCTGTGGACTGATGAGGTTGAAATAGAACTTTTGGGCCACAATGATCAAAAGGGCACAGAATTTCAGGAAAAGAACATCTCGACAACCATTAGGCATTGGGGTGAATCAATCATGCTTTGGGGTTGTGTTGCTCCCACTGGCATGGGAAACATTTCACAGGTAGAGAGAAGAATGGATTCAATGAAATTTCAACAAATTCTTGGATGCAAACATAACACCATCTGTAAAAAAGCTGGAGTTGAAAAAAGAAGAAAAGAAAAGAAAAGAGGATGTCTTCTACAAATGGATAAAGATTCCAAATGCACGTCAAAATCCATAATAGACAACCTTAAAAGGTGCAAGATGAAGGTTTTACAAGGGCCGTCACAGCCCCCTGATCTGAACATCATTAAAAATCTGCGGAGAGATCTCAAAAGAGCAGAGCATGCAAGATGAGCCAGGAATCTCACAGAACTGGAAGACATCTCTAAGGAAGAGCAGTGCATGCAAGATGTGCCAGGAATCTCATAGAACTGGAAGACATCTTCAAGGAAGAGAAGTGCATGCAAGACGAGCCAGGAATCTCACAGAACTGGAAGGCATTTCTAAGAAAGAGCAAAGAATGCAAGACGAGTCAGGAATCTCACAAAACTGGAAGACGTCTTCAAGGAAGAGCAGAGCATACAAGACAAGCCAAGAATCTTACAGAACTGGAAGATGTATCTAAGGAAGAGCAGTACATGAAAGATGTGCCAGGAATCTCACAGAACTTGAAGACATCTCTAAGGAAGAGCAAAGAATGCAAGACGAGCCAGGAATTTCACAGAACTGGAAGACGTCTCCAAGGATGAGCAGTGCATGCAAGACGAGCCAGAAATCTCACAGAACAGGAAGACGTCTCCAAGGAAGAGCAGTGCATGCAAGATGAGCCAGGAATCTCACAGAACTGTAAGACATCTCCAAGGAAGAGCAAAGAATGCAAGACGTGCCAGGAATCTCACAGAACTGGAAGACATCTCTAAGGAAGAGCAGTACATGCAAGATGTGCCAGGAATCTCATAGAACTGGAAGACATCTTCAAGGAAGAGAAGTGCATGCAAGACGAGCCAGGAATCTCACAGAACTGGAAGACATCTCTAAGGAAGAGCAGTGCATGCAAGATGTGCCAGGAATCTCACAGAACTGGAAGGCATTTCTAAGAAAGAGCAAAGAATGCAAGACGAGTCAGGAATCTCACAAAACTGGAAGACGTCTCCCAGGAAGAGCAGAGCATGCAAGATGAGCCAGGAATCTCACAGAACTGTAAGACATCTCCAAGGAAGAGCAAAAAATGCAAGACGAGCCAGGAATCTCACAGAACTGGAAGACGAACCAGGAATCTCACAGAGTTAGAAGACGTCTCCAAGGAAAAATGGATGCTGCCATTTGTAAATAGACGACAAAAGGCAACAACCCAAACCATCCTAAGAGAGTCACCATATAGTTTTTGAAAGTAAAATTTCTGACCTACTGTATATTATCGTGTTGATTGCGGCCATCAACTTGGCAAATCCCTTTACGATAAGTATTCCCCAAAGAATTCATCTTGATGCCCCCATAAACATGCATGCTCCACTCAACTGAGCGCGCATGTTTTCTCATTGGTTAAGAGGTGGGTCTATCTGACTGTGAATGGCTGTTTTCCTACTGGTCAGCCATCAGATCCTTTCCAAGCAATATCCCCATACTGATCATTGTGATTTAGGAAATAAACAGTTGGGATCAGAGTTTTCTCATCCAGGCTTTATGGTGATCACAAATCAGTCGGGATCACTCCTCCATTTCAGGTTTACTTTCCGCAGTCACAGTCCTATGGGATCTTTTTCAGCTGAAGCCCCTAATCAGAGCACTTGATCTCCAGCCTCCTCCGGGAGTCCTCCTGTGGGGTTAGTATTTCTCATCATGATACATTTGCTTTATTCCCCTCGATTCCTTCTCTTCAGCGACATTTCCACTTCCCAGGAGGATTAGTAAAGACTCCGGCACCATTAGTGCAGGTGGTTAGAGTGGGCGAGTAGAGAGAATAGAGGATAATTACACTATTACACTATTAGAATGATGACGAGAAAACACCAGAAGACTCCGTGTACCGGAGGCAGACGCAGATGAAGTTGTTTTAAGCCACAAAAAACTTTGCAAATATTGAGTTTCACGGACTATAAAAAAAAATTATTAATAGGACTGTGCGATGGTTCATGGTGACGTGGTCCTCAGTCTCCACTCCTGGCGCTAATCTGTGAGATCACTGATTGGCAGGAGGAGATGCTGAAGAGTAAGTATATATTGTGTGCAGATTCCTAACATGCTGGAGCCTGGGAAGTTAGGAAATCCCCCAGGTGTAAACCTTGTATTTACTCTAGACCAACAGAGAATAATACCCAAAGCTCCCATGAATAAACCATCATAAATATTGACCGATATAATACACCCAAGATCTTTATGTATAAACCCACTCCCCTCCACTTTACACTTATCCACCAGGGAGTGATACACAAAAAAAAATCACCAGATAATTTACCCCCAAATCTTTATATATCAACCACTTGTGACAACTCAGTGTTTGGCCACTTGTGTGGGGGGGATGAACTGCTCTTAATTAGGCCAGACGTATGGGTCCTTTGTTTGTTAAATCAAGAGAAGTTAGCCATTGTCTCTTGCCAAACTGATAGGAGCCCTATTATCTGTAAATGTGTATTCACTCAGATCTGCGGACTACATCATTCAGAGGAAAATTATGCAGTGGGATTGAACTTGAGACTAATGAGAGAGCAGCCATCTCCACCAATCCTGTAAGAGAACTGAGGGGTATAAAAGAGCCTTGATTCAGTCACCAGGGATGGATTCTATATGACCTCAGCCAAGGAGCTTCGGTCCCAGCTGGGGAATCACTAAACTGCTTCACTTGGGATATTCTATATGACCTCAGCAGAGGAGCTTCGGTGCCAGCTGTGGGAAATGACAGAACTGCTTCACTTAGGATATTCTATATAACCTCAGCAGAGGAGCTTCGGTTCCAGCTGCGGAAATCGCAGAACTGCTTCATTTGGGATATTCAACATGACCTTAGCCAAGGAGCTACGGTTCCAGCTGTGGGGATCACAGAACTGTGTCAAGATTCATTCTACAGGATTTCAGCCCAGGATCCACGGTTCCAGCTGAAGGATCAGAGAACTGCTCCACTGCTCAATGCTGACATCACAAATTTGCTTGGAGAACCCAGGTTGGGACTACTCGTCCGACTGGCTACATACTTTGTAATTGGTCAGCTTCCTAAGTTTGCTACTATCTCTGCTCAATTGATGCTCGTCAAAAGCTGGGTGCTGCGAGACTCTGATAGTTGGCCCTGGAAGCACTGAAGTCATGAAGATTTGAATCCCTGTTGGACCAGTGCAAGGGTGAGACTCTGTCGCCTGTACCATCTTGTGTTCTTGCCGGGAATGTGTAGTGGGTGGGCCTACCCCCTACTAGTTCAGCATAGTTACCCGGCATTGTTATTATTAAAAATGTTGAATTTTATTACTGTATGTGATTTTGTGTATTAGGGCACCCCCTAGTGGCCGGGTGGGACGGCTGTTGCCACCGGGGAGGAGGAGTCGGCCGGATATCTAGGGAGAGATTGTGTGTGTGTGGGGAGAAGGATCCGGGACAGCAGGCAGTGAACATCTGCAGCGGCAAGTGTGAGTGTGTGAGCGGAACATCAAGGGACACCGGAGTGAAGGAGGTGGACGCAACCTCAGAGTCTATTCCGCTGGTGTGGGTCCAGTGTGTGCTTGACCGGAGAGTGGGAGCCCAGAGAAGAGGAGTATCTAGGGCATATCCCCACCAGAGGGCGCGTTTGGGCAGGTTGTCCCCAGCTCCACCAAGATTGCCGGAACCTGCTGTCCGGAGTGTTGTTTTTTTTTATGTGTGAATAAATGTCAGTTTTTATGCATCTCAACTTTTGCCTGAAGACTCTTTGTGCATCGGCCGATGAAGATACTGACACACACTGTCCCAGCATTGAAGAAGTGATGAAGTCAGGGATGTGCCTTGAATACAGAGCTGCCACGACTACACAGCCAGAGGCCTCCCTGCCCACTCACTTCATGTGGCGTAGTCGGCAGGATTCGAGTCCCCTGCCAGGGACCCAAGAAGCGGGAGATCAGGTCGTGCCCGGAGCACAGGATTCGGACCATGATGCCAGATTTCCAGTCCCGTGGTGGGAAGAGAACACAGTGCCCGTAGCGTTGGACCGGGTACAAGATGGCGGCAAGGAGGCCGTTATCTGTAAAGAAGAAAAGGCGCGAAAAGTTGGCGCCAAAAGAAGAGCCTGGGGCTGGCCGGCGCCGAAGAAAAAGTACAGAGTACTCCGCCCAAAGAGGGGAGGCGCCAGCTCCAGGGCATTGAAGAAGAAGAAAAAGAAGTACCTCAGCGGAGGAGTCAAGATGATGCGTGGGGCTGGGGGTGGAGTCCGTTTAAGAGCGGGAAACGAAGGCCCGCCTCCACTCTTCCCAGCCTCAGCATTGACATCACCGCCGTTACAAGTGAGATTGTCAGAGACAGCGATGGAAACCTTTGGCCAACCAGAGGAGTTAGCTACTACGATGGCTTTAATCAGCCTAGGCCGGGGCCGACCCAGGTTCGCTCCTGCCGGTGAGGCAGCGTTGGCGGACCTTCCTATCGGACCGGGAGGTTCTACACGCCCGGATAAAGTCTCCTGGAAGACCTCCTGGGACGCGCAGACCGGGAGAACCATCACGGAAGTGAAGGCGACTTATGCCACGCCACCAATGCCAAGCCGTCCGGGAGTTGCAGTCTACCCGTGGGAGGTTCCCCAGCTTGATGTCGCCGCCCCGTCGCCTAGTCATGTACCGGAGCCGGGTGAAGTGGCTGCCCCGATACTGGAGAAAGATCACCGGGGCTTTATGTGGGACCCTGTCATTGTTCCGCCCACGGTACCGTATCCCAGAGCTCCGTCCCCGAAGCCTGACCCAGTTCAGGAACGTCTCCTGGCCGAGACCCTTGTCCGGGAGATGCTGTCCGGTCCTGGCGGTGAAGACCTGGCCCAGCAGTTTGTTACCGGAGTGGTTGTTAAGTTCAACCAACAGGAGGGGTATGGATTCATCCGAGAAGCAGAAACCGGGGATGACTATTTTTACAACAGAGTTCATCTGGACGTGGAAGGGCTGCCCAAGCGACTCCATACCCTGTGGCCGGGCGAGAGGGTTCAATTCCTGCCGGACGCAGGTAGCCGCGGCCTGTTTGCCGTTTGTGTCTCTCGCATGCCAACCACCCGGGAAGCGGAGCAGTGGCAACAGGAGATTGACTGGGAGGAACAACAAGAGCGGTGCCGGAGTCATGCTAGACCGATCCCGTCCGAGCCCTCTCACCACCGACGCATCACGGCTGCTGCCCCGGAAACAGCGACTGAACCGACCCTTGACCCGGAGCGGCTTCCATCCGTGGTAGCGGTAACACAAAATGTTACCAACAGGCCGGTCATCATGTTAGATGCGTCGCCATCCGCACCACCACCGTCCCGGGCCGAGACGCCATCACCCCCGCGAGGAGCTGCAGCAGCTGAGCCCGTGGAGCCGCCTTACGCCCCTGTGTCCTTCAGAAGGATCCGCCGCCAGCCGGGACAATCTTTGGGGGCCTACATCCAGGCTCAAGCGGAGGAATGGAAGCGGGCCTGGCCCCAAGAGTAAGTGCCTACTGCTCATCTGCTGTTTAAGTCCGGTGCTGTTAACCGGCAGAAGTTTTGTTCAAAGGTTTACGGGCCTGTTGCCCTCCAGCAAAGACCGGGAGCGCTGCTGAGCCTCCGGGCGCCCATCTAAGACCGGGAGCGCTGCTGAGCCTCCGGGCGCCCATCTAAGACCGGGAGCGCTGTTGAGCCTTCGGGCGCTACGTAGAGACCGGGAGCGCTGCTGCGCCACTAAGCGCCCCTACAGATCGGGAGCGCCGCTGAACTGGAGTCGTTGTTGTGGACTGACCTAAAAGGTTTTATTGTCTTAATCTGTTTATAGTTAAGAGCCTTGCCGGGAGGCTCGGATTTTAAGAGGGGAGGCATGTAGTGGGTGGGCCTACCCCCTACTAGTTCAGCATAGTTACCCGGCATTGTTATTATTAAAAATGTTGAATTTTATTACTGTATGTGATTTTGTGTATTAGGGCACCCCCTAGTGGCCGGGTGGGACGGCTGTTGCCACCGGGGAGGAGGAGTCGGCCGGATATCTAGGGAGAGATTGTGTGTGTGTGGGGAGAAGGATCCGGGACAGCAGGCAGTGAACATCTGCAGCGGCAAGTGTGAGTGTGTGAGCGGAACATCAAGGGACACCGGAGTGAAGGAGGTGGACGCAACCTCAGAGTCTATTCCGCTGGTGTGGGTCCAGTGTGTGCTTGACCGGAGAGTGGGAGCCCAGAGAAGAGGAGTATCTAGGGCATATCCCCACCAGAGGGCGCGTTTGGGCAGGTTGTCCCCAGCTCCACCAAGATTGCCGGAACCTGCTGTCCGGAGTGTTGGTTTTTTTTATGTGTGAATAAATGTCAGTTTTTATGCATCTCAACTTTTGCCTGAAGACTCTTTGTGCATCGGCCGATGAAGATACTGACACACACTGTCCCAGCATTGAAGAAGTGATGAAGTCAGGGATGTGCCTTGAATACAGAGCTGCCACGACTACACAGCCAGAGGCCTCCCTGCCCACTCACTTCAAATGTATGATATGTTTTTGCCTGTTGGTGACCCAATAAAGACCTAGAAATGTGTGGTTCCCTCACCCTGCATTTTCTGAATAGTGGTCACATCACTGGGAAAGAGTTTGAGTGTTCGGCGGGATGATCCCAGGTCTGTGCGGTCTTTCTGAAGACAGCCAAGCCAGCTGACGAGAGCACCCACTGACCCACGTGTCTCCACACCCCTATTTACATATACCCACCAAGGAGTGAGATACAAAAAATTCCTTAATATACCCAAAATTTCTATGCATAAACCAATATATATATTTGCCCTCCAGGGGAAAATATAGAAGCCCTTCTAATATACCCTAGACCACCAGGTCTAAATCTCTACTCTTATGTTAGACCATTAGGAAATAAAGTATTGATTTTAATTTCTACCATGGATCACTAGAAAAAAAATGATGTATCCACTAAAGAAGACCATCAAAAAGAGAAGCTCTACTAACAATGGCTTCAAAGTTCCATTGTCTCAATAGATGAACCATTCTAAAAAGTGTCCACTGCGGCAATTAGACGGTCACGTTCCCTGGCAAACAGCTGATTTTGCTGGAGAATGCTGCAACTAGCCATGAAGCTACAGAGACTGTAATGATCTATGGTGGCCATCAGATGGATGATGGTCGCCCTTGTAAGACAAAGGTGTCCTGAGCCCCCATGACTGGAGACGTTTTGGCAGAGAGGCTTTTCGTTTAGGCTCAAGAATTCAGGTCCTGAGCGGAGGATCCTCCATGACTATTGGGGCTGTAAGCAATGCCTCTGTATCCTCCAAGCTCACACAGAGGATCCATCGGCACTAGGACGTAGTGTCACCGCTGCCTCCCATCACCTACTGCTGCACCCGTAGATAAGGTCCTTACAGAGTCTCCATACCTGACTGTGGAGCTGCCAGGGAAGATAATCTTCAGGATTACAACGTCTGTCGAATATTGACTTGTAGTCCACTTTTACAAGCTGCCACTCTGACCGGTGACCAAAATGCCCAAAGACTCTGCAGGGGGGAAAAAGGAAATAAAAAGATACAATATGTAATGTAAAGCTGCAGAAGTATTTATAGAGGAGACAACATGTTCTTTCTTGTGACACCTTCACTTATTTTACTAAAATAGGATGATGGGTGATGTAAGGAACGCGTGACAAGAGCAGAAATACTGGAGCTAAAAGGAGGTAAAAATGAAAACACATCACAAAAAGTATAAAGCGTGTGCGGCACATGAAACAGCTCCATTTAAAGGGAACCACTCACCAAGACAAGTCTATACATATCTATACCAACAAAGTCCCCTAAGGGGGCAGCAAAACAGCGGCTACACATTTACTTCCATTTTTACGACATTTTCTAAGTGCATTTCTGAGAATTATCCACATTTCTATTCAACGTAAATCGTGATGGAAGGGCTAAATACTTTCACCATTCAACGGGACCCTTTATGAGGCTGTTCTAAGGAGGGGCTGCATTTACTGGTTCAGAATTAATAGTATCTCATGTTCCACTTTCTTATGATATTAATGCTTTGCTGTTACCTATAGGTCCTCCTGGGTGGGACAGTAATGTATCCTCAGGGGAGGTCCATTCAAATTAAAGGCATTAGCAAATCCTAGACCAGGAGAGTGTTATGATCTATGTTTATGAAGAGAGCTACCGTTAAGAAGTCCTCCTGAGTGGGACAGTAATGTATCCTCAGGGGAGGTCCATTCTACTTAAAGGCATTAGCATATCCTAGACCAGGAGAGCGTTATGACCTATGTTTATGAAGAGAGCTATCGTTAAGAAGTCCTCCTGAGTGGGACAGTAATGTATCCTCAGGGGAGGTCCATTCTACTTAAAGGCATTAGCAAATCCTAGACCAGTACAGTGAATATTAGGAGCTATGTTAATGAACTGAGCTAGCTTTATGAAGAAGTCCTCTTCGATGCATCCTCAAGGGAGGTCCACTCTTATTAAAGGAATTAGCATATTCTAGACCACAAGAATGAATGTTATGAGCTATATTTTTGAACTGAGCTAGCTTTATGAAGACGACCTCCTGGGTAGTACAGCAATGTATCCTCAGGGGAGGTCCATCCCAATTAAAGACATTAGCATATCCTAGACCAGGACAGTGAGTGTTATGAGCTATCTTTATGAACTGAGCTAGCTTTATGAAGAAATCCAACTAGGTGGGACAGTAATGTATTCTCAGGGGATGTCCGTCCTAATTAAAGGCATTAGCATATCCTAGACCAGGAGAGTCAGTGTTATGAGCTATCTTTATGAACTAAGATAGTTTATGAGGAAGACCTCCTGGGTAGTACAGTAATGTATCCTCAGGGGAGGTCCATCCTAATTAAAGGCATTAACATATCATAGACCAGGACTGTGAGTATTATGAGCTATCTTTATGAACTGAGCTAGCTATATAAAGAAGTCCTCCTGGATGGGACAGTAATGTATTCTCGGGGTAGGTCCACTCCTATTAAAGGTATTAACATACCCTAGACCAGGAAAGTGAATGTAATAAGCTACCTTTATGAATTAAGCTAGCTTTATGAAGAAGTCCCCCTATGTAGGACAGTAACATATCCTCAGGGGAGGTCAACTCTTATTAAAGGCATTAGCATATCCTAGACCAGGAGAGTCAGTGTTATTAGCTATCTTTATGAATGAAGCTAGCTTTATGAAGAAGTCCGCCTGGGTGGGACAGTAATGTATCCTCAGGGGAGGTCCACTCTTACTAAAGGCATTAACATATACTAGAGCAGGACAGTGAGTGTTATGGATAAGCCATCTCAGATCATATTAGACATGTTTTAAGAGGGAGTCCTTATAGAGAAGGCAGTACTACATCCTCAGGGGACGTCCATTCTCATAAAAGGCATTAATGTGTCCAAGACATGATAAGTGTAGTGAATATCATAGATGTGCCATTTCTGACTGTATGGCTGGAGTCACACGTGAATGTGACTCAAGCGAGGATCGCATTGTTAGACCAGTGGGCCGCTCATCTGACAGGAGCAGGTCAGCTGCATGTATTTCTATGCAGCTGACCCAATTCTGCCGGAGAGCAGCCGGCTGGTCCGGGTGATGCCATCCTGGTGCGAATCATGCACAAGTGTGACTCCAGCCTATTAGTTAGACTACTTTTTTTGAGGACGTCTTCCAAGGTGGGCAGTACTGTATCCTCAGGGGATGTCCAATGTCATCATAGATAGAAAGCCGTATAGATATGTATTGGTTAGACTAGTTTATTAAAGGGTCTTCCTAGTTGGGATGGTACGCAGTCCTCAAAGATACATTTATCAAAACCAATAACATATCCAACACATGGATAGTAATTGTTATTGATATGCCGAACCTCACTAGTCTTATGCCGTAGCCTACTGTGTCCTCAGGGGAGGTCCATTCTTATCAAAGAGTTTAACATATGCCAGGATCATAAGTGTTATAGACACGTCAACATTGATTGCTTTGGTTACACTTTTTTTAACGAGTCCTCCTAAAAGTGTAGTATTGTATCTTCATGGGACATCCATTCTTATCAACGCACTCACATATCCTGGTCATGGGTTGTAAAAGTGAAAGACTGGTTTTACACTTTACTAGTAAAAAGCAGATTTATAAGTTTATATTCCAAAAAAGAAAATTGTTAATCATACAACTATCCACATAAAAGTCTTGCGATAACCTACTCTTTGCATGGCCACTAGAGGGCACACAGTAGTTTGGTGCTTCCTGTTTTCTGTAGCTCACTTTGCTGTGTATACTGGGACAGAATGAGCGGGGTCACCTCAGTATATTAGATGCTAATAACTGATCTATTGAAATGCTGGAGGCCAAGATAAGTCAGGATAGTAGCACATGCACATATCGAGCTCTGTCCGCAGCTCTTTTCTCATATCCAGGTGTTTGGATGGAGGCTTTATTCCATTCATTATGAGACTGCAATAACTTTTGGACACTTTACTGCTCATTAAATCCCTGCAGCTGCCAAAGTATACACAGTCTGTGCAGACAATACAGAAAGCATCCATAAACCCCCAACATGCGAATTAAAAAAAATAATAAAAAAAAAGTTAAATGATAATAATAATAAAAAAATAATGATAATTAAAAAATAATACTATTAAAAAGAAGAGAAAAATAGAAGTTAAATTTTAAACTTACGTCATAATTAACGTTTCTTCCCCGGGTTCTCCCAAAACACCGTCCACAAACAGAGGGTTGGATGTGAAGGTATATTTGCTCCAGGATCGTCCTTCATCAAAACTCAGCCTGAAATAGGAAAATGAACCTAATCCATGGTTTTATGGTTTAAAAGGAAAACTTTGCAATATAGACATTTCTGGACAAGCGATAAACACGAAAATGGCAACAAAAAACAATTGGTGATTTCCGACATCCTTGCATGAAATATATCATAGTGCAACATCGTAACCAGATATATATTATAGCACAATGTCATTCAGCATCCGGGGAGAGTCTGGGTCAAGTAGACATCTAGCAGCAGAAGGCTCACGCTCATCGTCATACAGATGGGGGTAACATCATCTCTGGTCACCACCTACCATGTGCCAGTTATAACACTAATAGCAATGGGGCAGAGGGGTTTGGGTTGTATTAAGAACCAGGGCCTGGGTGCGAGAACTGCGTTTGATGGCAATGACGTGCACCATTGTGGTGTTGGTACCAAGGCAATGACCTGTCTCCAAATTCCCCATATTTCCAATGACTTCATGGAGGCCTCACCGACAACTCACAAGACTTCAATCATCTGCTTCAATGACACCTACAGAGGGCTCGTTGAGTCCAGGCCTTGAGCGGTCAGAGCTGTTTTGGTGGCGAGAGGCGACCCACACATTAGTTTTCATGTAATGGCTATGTAACAGGTTGCACTGTGGTGTGTCCCTCAGTGGAAAGTCCTTATGGCCCAGTGGTATATTGGAGGAAACACTTAGACACCAGGGGTTACCCTAAAACTCTTGTTTGATGGCATGTTACCCCTTTAACTTGGAATTGCTACTCAACTCTCAGGAAGTAGATGTCCGGCCATTTATTGTCCAACAACTCAAGACTAACTGGCTGAGAATCGGGATCAATTGACCAGGATAACAAGGGCATCAGATGACTCCATGGATGATAATTCCATCCTACAGATTTCCACTTGATCCGCAGCTTCAGATGGAGGAATCACATCAGTGTTTGTAGCGGCAACGCCGCAGCCAAGTTGCTTCCTCCCCCACTGCCCTGCAGCTATCCACATGTGCTCCTGCTTCCTCTCCCGCTGCCCTGCAGCTATCCACATGTGCTCCTGCTTCCTCTCCTGCTGCCCTGCAGCTATCCACATGTGCTCCTGCTTCCTCCCCCGCTGCCCTGCAGCTATCCACATGTGCTCCTGCTTCCTCTCCTGCTGCCCTGCAGAGATCCACATGTGCTCCTGCTTCCTCTCCCACTGCCCTGCAGCTATCCACATGTGCTCCTGCTTCCTCTCCCGCTGCCCTGCAGCTATCCACATGTACTCCTGCTTCCTCTCCTGCTGCCCTGCAGCTATCCACATGTGCTCCTGCTTCCTCTCCCACTGCCCTGCAGCTATCCACATGTACTCCTGCTTCCTCTCCCACTGCCCTGCAGCTATCCACATGTACTCCTGCTTCCTCTCCTGCTGCCCTGCAGCTATCCACATGTGCTCCTGCTTCCTCTCCTGCTGCCCTGCAGCTATCCACATGTGCTCCTGCTTCCTCTCCCACTGCCCTGCAGCTATCCACATGTGCTCCTGCTTCCTCTCCCACTGCCCTGCAGCTATCCACATGTGCTCCTGCTTCCTCTCCCACTGCCCTGCAGCTATCCACATGTGCTCCTGCTTCCTCTCCCACTGCCCTGCAGCTATCCACATGTGCTCCTGCTTCCTCTCCCACTGCCCTGCAGCTATCCACATGTGCTCCTGCTTCCTCTCCCACTGCCCTGCAGCTATCCACATGTGCTCCTGCTTCCTCTCCCGCTGCCCTGCAGCTATCCACATGTACTCCTGCTTCCTCTCCCACTGCCCTGCAGCTATCCACATGTGCTCCTGCTTCCTCCCCTGCTGCCCTGCAGAGATCCACATGTGCTCCTGCTTCCTCCCCCGCTGCCCTGCAGAGATCCCCATGTGCTCCTGCTTCCTCTCCTGCTGCCCTACAGCTATCCACATGTGCTCCTGCTTCCTCTCCTGCTGCCCTGCAGCTATCCACATGTGCTCCTGCTTCCTCTCCCGCTGCCCTGCAGCTATCCACATGTGCTCCTGCTTCCTCTCCTGCTGCCCTGCAGCTATCCACATGTGCTCCTGCTTCCTCTCCTGCTGCCCTGCAGCTATCCACATGTGCTCCTGCTTCCTCTCCCGCTGCCCTGCAGCTATCCACATGTGCTCCTGCTTCCTCTCCCGCTGCCCTGCAGCTATCCACATGTGCTCCTGCTTCCTCTCCCGCTGCCCTGCAGCTATCCACATGTGCTCCTGCTTCCTCTCCTGCTGCCCTGCAGCTATCCACATGTGCTCCTGCTTCCTCTCCTGCTGCCCTGCAGCTATCCACATGTGCTCCTGCTTCCTCTCCCACTGCCCTGCAGCTATCCACATGTGCTCCTGCTTCCTCTCCTGCTGCCCTACAGCTATCCACATGTGCTCCAGCTTCCTCCCCCGCTGCCCTGCAGCTATCCATATGTGCTCCTGCTTCCTCCCCCGCTGCCCTGCAGCTATCCACATGTGCTCCTGCTTCCTCCCCCGCTGCCCTGCAGCTATCCACATGTGCTCCTGCTTCCTCCCCCGCTGCCCTGCAGCTATCCACATGTGCTCCTGCTTCCTCTCCTGCTGCCCTGCAGCTATCCACATGTGCTCCTGCTTCCGCCCCCGCTGCCCTGCAGCTATCCACATGTACTCCTGCTTCCTCTCCCACTGCCCTGCAGCTATCCACATGTGCTCCTGCTTCCTCTCCCGCTGCCCTGCAGCTATCCACATGTACTCCTGCTTCCTCTACCGCTGCCCTGCAGCTATCCACATGTGCTCCTGCTTCCTCCCCCGCTGCCCTGCAGCTATCCACATGTGCTCCTGCTTCCTCCCCCGCTGCCCTGCAGCTATCCACATGTGCTCCTGCTTCCTCTCCCACTGCCCTGCAGCTATCCACATGTGCTCCTGCTTCCTCTCCTGCTGCCCTGCAGAGATCCACATGTGCTCCTGCTTCCTCCCCCGCTGCCCTGCAGAGATCCCCATGTGCTCCTGCTTCCTCTCCTGCTGCCCTGCAGCTATCCACATGTGCTCCTGCTTCCTCCCCCGCTGCCCTGCAGCTATCCACATGTGCTCCTGCTTCCTCTCCTGCTGCCCTGCAGCTATCCACATGTGCTCCTGCTTCCTCTCCTGCTGCCCTGCAGCTATCCACATGTGCTCCTGCTTCCTCTCCCGCTGCCCTGCAGCTATCCACATGTGCTCCTGCTTCCTCTCCTGCTGCCCTGCAGCTATCCACATGTGCTCCTGCTTCCTCTCCCGCTGCCCTGCAGCTATCCACATGTGCTCCTGCTTCCTCTCCTGCTGCCCTGCAGCTATCCACATGTGCTCCTGCTTCCTCTCCTGCTGCCCTGCAGCTATCCACATGTGCTCCTGCTTCCTCCCCCGCTGCCCTGCAGCTATCCACATGTGCTCCTGCTTCCTCTCCTGCTGCCCTGCAGCTATCCACATGTGCTCCTGCTTCCTCTCCTGCTGCCCTGCAGCTATCCACATGTGCTCCTGCTTCCTCTCCCACTGCCCTGCAGCTATCCACATGTGCTCCTGCTTCCTCTCCTGCTGCCCTACAGCTATCCACATGTGCTCCAGCTTCCTCCCCCGCTGCCCTGCAGCTATCCACATGTGCTCCTGCTTCCTCCCCCGCTGCCCTGCAGCTATCCACATGTGCTCCTGCTTCCTCCCCCGCTGCCCTGCAGCTATCCACATGTGCTCCTGCTTCCGCCCCCGCTGCCCTGCAGCTATCCACATGTGCTCCTGCTTCCGCCCCCGCTGCCCTGCAGCTATCCACATGTACTCCTGCTTCCTCTCCCACTGCCCTGCAGCTATCCACATGTGCTCCTGCTTCCTCTCCTGCTGCCCTGCAGCTATCCACATGTGCTCCTGCTTCCTCTCCTGCTGCCCTGCAGCTATCCACATGTGCTCCTGCTTCCTCCCCCGCTGCCCTGCAGCTATCCACATGTGCTCCTGCTTCCTCCCCCGCTGCCCTGCAGCTATCCACATGTGCTCCTGCTTCCGCCCCCGCTGCCCTGCAGCTATCCACATGTGCTCCTGCTTCCTCTCCCGCTGCCCTGCAGCTATCCACATGTGCTCCTGCTTCCGCCCCCGCTGCCCTGCAGCTATCCACATGTGCTCCTGCTTCCTCCCCCGCTGCCCTGCAGCTATCCACATGTGCTCCTGCTTCCGCCCCCGCTGCCCTGCAGCTATCCACATGTGCTCCTGGTTCCTCTCCCGCTGCCCTGCAGCTATCCACATGTGCTCCTGCTTCCGCCCCCGCTGCCCTGCAGCTATCCACATGTGCTCCTGCTTCCTCTACCGCTGCCCTGCAGCTATCCACATGTGCTCCTGCTTCCGCCCCCGCTGCCCTGCAGCTATCCACATGTGCTCCTGCTTCCTCTACCGCTGCCCTGCAGCTATCCACATGTGCTCCTGCTTCCTCTACCGCTGCCCTGCAGCTATCCACATGTGCTCCTGCTTCCTCCCCCGCTGCTCTGCAGCTATCCACATGTGCTCCTGCTTCCGCCCCCGCTGCCCTGCAGCTATCCACATGTACTCCTGCTTCCTCTCCCACTGCCCTGCAGCTATCCACATGTGCTCCTGCTTCCTCTCCTGCTGCCCTGCAGCTATCCACATGTGCTCCTGCTTCCTCCCCCGTTGCCCTGCAGCTATCCACATGTGCTCCTGCTTCCTCCCCCACTGCCCTGCAGCTATCCACATGTGCTCCTGCTTCCTCTCCCACTGCCCTGCAGCTATCCACATGTGCTCCTGCTTCCTCTCCCACTGCCCTGCAGCTATCCACATGTACTCCTGCTTCCTCTCCTGCTGCCCTGCAGCTATCCACATGTGCTCCTGCTTCCTCCCCCGCTGCCCTGCAGCTATCCACATGTGCTCCTGCTTCTTCCCCCGCTGCCCTGCAGCTATCCACATGTGCTCCTGCTTCCTCTCCCGCTGCCCTGCAGCTATCCACATGTACTCCTGCTTCCTCTCCCACTGCCCTGCAGCTATCCACATGTGCTCCTGCTTCCTCTCCTGCTGCCCTGCAGCTATCCACATGTGCTCCTGCTTCCTCTCCCGCTGCCCTGCAGCTATCCACATGTGCTCCTGCTTCCTCTCCCGCTGCCCTGCAGCTATCCACATGTACTCCTGCTTCCTCTCCCACTGCCCTGCAGCTATTCACATGTGCTCCTGCTTCCTCTCCCGCTGCCCTGCAGCTATCCACATGTACTCCTGCTTCCTCTCCCACTGCCCTGCAGCTATCCACATGTGCTCCTGCTTCCTCTCCCGCTGCCCTGCAGCTATCCACATGTACTCCTGCTTCCTCTCCCACTGCCCTGCAGCTATCCACATGTGCTCCTGCTTCCTCTCCCACTGCCCTGCAGCTATCCACATGTACTCCTGCTTCCTCTCCCACTGCCCTGCAGCTATCCACATGTGCTCCTGCTTCCTCTCCCACTGCCCTGCAGCTATCCACATGTGCTCCTGCTTCCTCTCCCACTGCCCTGCAGCTATCCACATGTACTCCTGCTTCCTCTCCCACTGCCCTGCAGCTATCCACATGTGCTCCTGCTTCCTCTCCCACTGCCCTGCAGCTATCCACATGTGCTCCTGCTTCCTCTCCCACTGCCCTGCAGCTATCCACATGTGCTCCTGCTTCCTCTCCCACTGCCCTGCAGCTATCCACATGTGCTCCTGCTTCCTCTCCCACTGCCCTGCAGCTATCCACATGTGCTCCTGCTTCCTCTCCCACTGCCCTGCAGCTATCCACATGTACTCCTGCTTCCTCTCCCACTGCCCTGCAGCTATCCACATGTGCTCCTGCTTCCTCTCCCACTGCCCTGCAGCTATCCACATGTGCTCCTGCTTCCTCCCTCTCCCGGGCCTGTGCATGCAGCTCAGGTCTCCCAGGAGTGTGCTTGGGGCGCACGCCTACCCTCCTCTTAAAGGGCCGGTGCGTTATTTCTCAGATATACCTCACAGCTTATGGCTGAGAGGCACTAAGCATTTAAGGCATCTTCCCATTAGGGGAGATGCCTGCACAATGTCTCTAATCAGTCTGTCTGCTAGCTAGTTGTCAGGTCCCTGTGTCTGTCACCTGTACCTGCCTTACCATACCTATTTGTCCCTGCTGTGTCCACCATACTTGTCTGTACCCGTCTGCCTGTCAGCCTTACTCATCCCACCTGTACCTGTGTGCGTACCGGAGTCCGTTGCCTGTCCTGGTGGTCAGCTGTCACAGTTCCAATCACTGCCCTGGGAGTGGTACCTGGCGCTCTTCCCAGCTCTCTAGCGGTACTTGTTCTTCCTTCCAACCTTCCAGCAGTGGCTCCATTCCTGGATCTTTCTGATTTTCAAATCTTTTACTCCACATCTCCAAAAGATATCACCCCAATCATGGCGAAGAGCCAACTTCTCCCCCAAATGTGCTTCATTCTGTCCAATTCTGCTCCATGACAAGGCTGTTTTGCCATGAACCATCCTCTGCTTCCCCTCCAGTAATTGTATCTTTTGATATCCTTCCCTTGGAGGGCTGGTTACTTAGCCCGTAGTTGTGCCTCCATCAATGATCTGATAACTCTTGTAATTCTCCTAGCTTGTGTAGGGGCAGCAAGAGGTATTAGTGAACCCACAGGGGGATCGGGGCTTCCCTTTTAGTGGGAGGGACTTTACTAAGCACCCATCGAGAGGTGGATGCCAGGTACCACTCCCAGGGCAGAGACCGGGACTGTGGCAGCAGACCCCCAGGGCAGGTGACGGACCTAGGTGTGAACATGTATGCAGGCTGGTACAGGTGGGATGACTGGGGCAGACAGGCAGGTCAGTACAGCCAGGAATGGTGGGCACGACAGGGACAGACAGGTATGGGAAGGCAGACTCAGGTACAGGTGACTGACACAGCAGGAACGGGACCTGACAACTAGCTAAACAGACAGGACACTGACTAACTGGGAACATTGCGCAGCCACCTCCTCTAATGGGAGGGTGCCTTAAATATACAGTGCCTCTTAGCCTGTGGCTGAGAGGCATTTCTGGGAAATGGCATGCCGGCCCTTTAGGAGGGGAGCCAGTGTGTGCACGCACGTCTTAGGTGCACTCCTAGGAACCCTGTGCGGCATGTACAGAGCCCGAGAGGGAAAGGAGGCAGGAGCACATGTGGATGGCCTTGGAAGTTCGGGGAGGACATGACCTGGCTGGGTTGGTAAGTCGGCGTCTCTACAGAGACACCGGCACAACAACTCTGGAGTAACTGGTGGAAATTCTGCAGATAAATACTAGTGTAAGATTGAGGGCAGAGCATTGGAAAGCCCCCTGGTTCAGCCTAAAGCCATGTTTTACAGGAGGGGAATGTATTGGTATCCCTACTGTTGGCCATGGCAGACCGGCACGTAGACGACAGTCGCTTATACACAGTATTTCCCTTTTACTGTGACTACATGACCCCTCACTAAAAATGAGTGCGCCTTCCCCTTCGTCTTACCACAACTCTCTCCTCTTTTAGTCGGTGAGTCACATACAAAGTGAAGAAGTTTCCTGTTCCTCACTATTAAAGAAGATGCTTCTTCATACAAAAAGTTCGGAGACTCGGGGAGAAATGATTGATGAAAGGCACGGAAGGATTTTATTGGAAAAGTTGACTGTTGACCTACTGTAAAAGTGACGGCTTCGTGCGTTTTGTGCCAACACGTTCGGAAAATTCTCCTGGTGTCAAATATGAAAAAAAAAGTAAAAACTACATCAGGCGGCAACTCCTCGCCTTATTATGTGCATAAAATGGATGAGGTATTTGATTTGATTATGTGGTGCGTACGAGAACCCCGGAGGCTTCTTTCCTCTTCCTCTGAGATCTGTATTGCTTTTCTTTTATGCCAGAAAAGAAAAAAAAACTAATAAGATTTCTTTCCAAAGATAAGGTACTCGAGGAACTCGCACAAAGCGGAGCTCGCGGAGGATGATGAGCGCTCCTGGAAGAACTTTTTTGCATGGTTTGATTGACACCTTTGTGTTGACTACTTAACTGAGAAGAATGGAGGACGGAGTCTTACGTCTCCCAACTAATTAAAAGTTTAACTTGCACCTGCCACCTGCGCACAATGGAAGTGCCGCGCCGCCTTCCGCAGTGTAGACTCCTCCACATTTACATTTCTACCGGTCACATCTGCCAAAAAGAATCCTAAATCACACGGTATCACTACGGACATGTGGGAGAGGAGCCATGGGGAGTGCCAACACCTAGGTATAATTTCGGGTTTGAAGGCCTCAGTTACTTTCCTCTCCCAGTTTTAGTCTTGAGTCTTGAATCCAAATGATGGCCCCTTCCAAAAGTCAATAAGACAGTAACTTCCCTGGGGCTCCAGTTTCTGCAGAGTCTCCCATATTCTGCCAAGAAGACTTGCACCTGAGGGCATTGAGCCCAGCAGCTTATTTACAGGAGCTGCCATCATGGACTGAGTGCAGCTGTATATTTGTTAGAGTATATTTCATCTTCAATTTGCACCTGTTCACATTTGTCTGTTAGGAAGTGCCGGCAGTTTTCTCAGTTTAGGTTTAAGGGTCATGCCTTCTGACTGAGCACTCCTTTTCACCAGCTTAATGCGAGTCTTAATTTCCTAGTAGCAGGTTTCTACCAACCCAAAAAACTGCAGGCTGTTTAGGCCAGGTAGAGACATTTAGGCAGGGATCCAGCATGTGAGATAGCCTTGACACTGGCGGCTGGGCCCACATAAAACTGGCCTTTTTATGCACTAAGTGACTCAATTTTGTAATATATTTCTTTAGTAATAATGCATGTCCAAATTCCTATATTCAATGCCTGTGTGCCTTAATGTCTCAGAGTGCAGTTGTTTATTTGTTAGAGTATATTTTATCTTCAATTTGTACCTGTTCACATTTGTCTGTTAGGACAAGACAAGATAAGACAGTAACTTCCCTGGGGCTCCAGTTTCTGCAAAGTCTCCCGTATTCTGCCATGGCCATGGTTGTTGGGTTGCCATGAAGACTTGCACCTGAGGACATTGAGCCCGGCGCCTTATTTACAGGTGCTGCCATCATGGATTGAGTGCAGCTGTATATTTGTTAGTGTATATTTCATGTTCAGTTTGCACCTGTTCACATTTGTCTGTTAGGAAGTGCCATCAGTTTCCCATTTTATATTATAGGGTCATGCCTCTTTACTGAGCACTCCTTTTCACCAGCTTAATGCAAGTTTTAATTTCCTATTAGCAGGTTTCTGCCAACCCAAAAAACTGCAGGCTGTTTAGCCCAGGCAGAGGCATTTAGGTAGGGACCCAGCATATGAGATACGCCTTGACACTGGCTGCTGGGCCCACATAAAACTGGCCTTTTCATGCACTAAGTGACTAAATTTTGTAATATATTTCTTTAGCAGTAATACATGCCCAAATTCCTATATTCAATGTCTATGTGCCTTAATTTCTCAGAGTGCAGTTGTTTATTTGTTACAGTATATTTCATGTTCAGTTTGCACCTGTTCACATTTGTCTGTTAGGAAGTGCCGTCAATTTTCTCAGTTTAGATTATGGGGTCATGCCTTCTGTCTGAGCACTCCCTTCCATCAGCTTAAGGTGATTTTTAATTTCTTATTAGCACGTTCCTGCTTGCTCGTAAAATTGTAGGCTGTTTAGCCCGGGTAGAGGCATTTAGGTAGGGACCCAGCATTAGAGATACGGCTTGACACTGGCTGCTGGGCTTACATAAGACTGGCCTTTTTATGCGCTAAGTGTTTCAATTTTATATTTCATTTCTTTAGCAGTAATATATGTCCAAAGTCCTATATTCAATGTCTGCATGCCTTAAGTGTCTCAGGGTTCAGCTGTATAATTTTTAGAGTATATTTCATGTTCACATTTGTCTGTTTGGAAGTGCCGTCAGTTTTCTCATTTTAGATCATGGATTTCCTGTTTATTGTGGGCTATTTCCTTTTTTTTAATTATTTTTCTTAAAGAGAATCTGTCACCAGGTTTTTGCTCATACATCTGTAAAAAGCAAAAGTAAAAAGTATTTGAAAAAGTGTCATACAAAAACTGTAACGTCTGCCCTTGACCACACACTCAGGATGACTGTCACGGACAGACTAGGGCCAGCCACCAAGTCGGGAGGATCTCAAGAACCCTGAAACCCTTTAACTCCTGTACAGGGATTTGGAGTTACACAAGGTCCAGGAGATCGCTGTCTATGGAAGGCTGCAATCCAGAAAAGAGTGGTCGTCGGGCAGGGTCCAAACCAGGAGGTACAAAAAGGGACAAAATCAGCAGGCAGGAGCGTACTCAGAAAATCAGGCACAGGTCAAAACCGGAGATGGCAGCGAGGTACAAAATCAGCAGGCAGGAGGGTAGTCAGAGAGTAGGCAGGGGTCAAACACGAGACTCAATAGTGAGGACAGGACAGGAACCAGACACTAGCAGGAGTACAAAACTATATCTGGCAAGGACCAGCAGACAGGAGGAGGAATAAGAAGGGTGTGGTGTCTTCCCATTGGTTGTAGTTGAATTATGGTAACTTCAGCTGGTAGACACACGCCACCTACAGTTAGCCAGTGGTACTGCAGGTCCCAGTGAAACCCAGCTTAGTGGATGAGCGGAGCCTGCATCCACCAGAGCCACTGGCATCGACTCCTCTTTTATCTCCAGCACAGTCCATGGCGGGAATACGGTGCTGTGTGATGATCGAAGCAGAAGAAGTCGCAAGAGCAGACTCTGGTGAGGACGTGACAAAAACTGGCACAAGTGATGGCTTATTTACTTATGTAGAAAAGAAGAGTTGAGTCACATGAAAAGTGAAACATGCTCAAACCTTCCAACATTTCCCCGCAAACAGAACTTCTGCAAACGTTTATAAGAAGGTCTATATGGTAAGGTGAAGTTCACATGTCCAGTAATCGTCCGTCAGGACGGATCCATCAGCCATACGTTTGCAAAAAGGTTCTACAAACAAAACTTTTTTTTGGTCCGTTTTGAAAAAAAAAAGATTTTTGAAGGATCATTTTTTTTTTACTTTTTAACATGGGAGTCTATGCCCGTTACTGATTGCTCTAAAGGCCCTGTTACATACAACGACGTATCTAACGATATATCGCCGGGGTCACGGATTCCGTGACGCACAACCGGCATCGTTAGCGACGTCACCAACGAACGACCGTTAACGATCAAAAATACTCACCTTATCATTGATCATTGACACGTCGTTCATTTTAAAAAAATCTTTGGTTGTTGAATACTCAGGTTGTTGGTCGTTCCTGCGGCAGCAGACATCGCTACGTGTGACACCCCGGGAACGACGAACTACAGCTTACCTGTGGCCGCCGGCAATGAGGAAGGAAGGAGATGGGCTGGATGTTACGGCCGCTCATCTCTGCTCCTCCGCTTCTATTGGGTGGCCGCTTAGTGACGCCGCTGTGACGCCGAACATCCATCCCCCTTAGAAAGGAGGCGGTTCGCCGGTCACAGCAACGTCGCTAGGCAGGTAAGTATAGTGTAACGGGTACTAACGATTTTGTGCGCCAAGGGCAGCGATTTGCCCATGACGCACAAATGATGGGGACGGGGGCTTTCACCAGCGACATCGCTAGCAATCGCTGCCATCCCTACAAGTATGTTACATGTAGTTTGGTGTTTGGCGCTGGAGTTACTCATCATTATTGGGGCTATGTGTCCCCCATTTCTCCTTACCAGAGATGGCGGATGGGCAGGGACGTGTGCTTCATGGCCACCAGCACTCCCCCCTGATCCAGGTACAACACACTGTGCTCCTCTTCAAAGATCTAAACGATACAAAACGTTTCAATAAGAATAAACAGAGCAGATACATTGTAACAATGGGCGCCGGTATCAAACATTTCCTGTCCTCGGCTCAGTACAGAGACGCAGCGCACGCTCCCTGCACCGGTAATGTGATCTGCAGGCGCTCAGGAGACTATCAGCTGGAATCTGGGAGAAGCCGCAGGCAAAAAGCGGAAAAATGTGGAAAACAATTAAGGCAAATCAGCGCACAATCGTCCACTGAGGACCCGGAGTAATGGAGATGAAATATGCAACGCTTCTAGAGAGGGAGGTTCAGGCGGCTGCGATCCCAGGAACCAGCAATGAAGGGAACAGAACAGATCGCAGGAAGGAAGGACTCAGCCGAAAACCTCGGGCTCATCTACATCTATATGCAACGTAGAAAATGTGGGGTTCATGTTTTATCAGGGGCATTGATAGAGCCATTTTTTAGCATTAGAGGTCAGTTCTAAGTTGCTGGGTTTTGTGACAAATTTACAAAATGTTGCATAGGTTTCCCAAATAAACAAAATACTTCCAAGAACCAGGAGCGCACCTTGTGATTTTGCATTATTCTTTTACTGCCTTTTTTTAATGCAAATTTAAAGTTGCTTTTTATAGGACTAGCAACAGCTTTGAGGTTTCAGAAATCTCCTGCACACCCACATGCACACCCACCCACATGCATACCCACCCACATGCATACCCACCCACATGCACACACACCCACATGCACACACACCCACATGCACACACACCCACATGCACACCCACCCACATGCACACACACCCACATGCACACACACCCACATGCACACCCACCCACATGCACACACACCCACATGCACACACCCACATGCACACACCCACATGCACACACCCACATACACACCCACATGTACACCCACATGCACACACACCCACATGCACACACACACATGCGCACACACCCACATGCGCACACACCCACATGCACACACCCACATGCACACACCCACATGCACACACCCACATGCACACACCCACATGTACACCCACATGCACACACACCCACATGCACACACACACATGCGCACACACCCACATGCGCACACACCCACATGCACACACCCACATGCACACACCCACATGCACACACACCCACATGCACACACCCACATGCACACACACCCACATGCACACACCCACATGCACACCCACCCACATGCACACCCACCCACATGCACATAAACCCACATGCACACACATCCACATACACACACACACGCGCACACACCCACATGCACACACCCACACACCCACATACATGCACACCCTCCCACATGCACACCCACATGCGCACCCACCCACATGCACACCCACCCACATGCACACCCACATGCACACACACCCACATACACACACATGCACGCACATGCACACACACCCACATGCGCACACACACCCACATGCGCATACACCCACACACACACACCAACATGCACACACATGTGCACACACACCCTCATGCACACACACCCAGATGCACACACCCACAAACATGCACACACACCCACATGCACACACCCACTTGTACACACACACATACACACACACACACATGCACACACACACACACACACACGTACACACACCCTCATGCGCGCGCACACACACACACCCTCATGCACACACACACACAACATACACCCCCTCATGCACACACCCACTTGCACACACACCCTCATGCACACCCCCTCTCATGCATGCACACCCCCCCTCATGCATGCACACCCCCCCCTCATGCACACCCCCCCTCATGCACACCGCCCCTCATGCACACACACCCTCATGCACACACCCCCTCATGCACACACCCCCTCATGCACACACCCTCTCATGCACACACCCCCACTTACTTTTTTTCCCTGACAATTTGAAAACGGCTATGTTTTTGAAAGATGCAGCATGTCACTGCTTTCAGCGTTTTGCAGTGCTTTTTCACCATGGAAAGTAATGCAAAAATGCAACCAAAATTGCCGCCATTTTTGCAATCTTTTGCTGCTTTTGGTGAATAAAACTAACCATGTTTTGTAAGAAAAAATGCACCAAAACTTGTATTTTGTAAGCAGCTTTTTTATTGCCAAGAGAGGAGGTTTTACTTGCAGAAAAAAGCAGCAAAAAAAGCAAAGTATATACATAACCTACGAGTCTGTGTGCACACTGTGGTTTTCTCAAGTTTTTCTCGAGTTTTTTTCTGGGCAGATTTGTCACAAGACCTGAAGAGTTTCCTTGTGCCAGGAAAGTGAATGAGGTTCGCAAAGTGTCGTGCACACACTGCTTAATTTTTCTTTGCAGATTTGCATCAGATATAGATCTGCACTGTGTAACTTCTTTTAGCATTTTTGCCGCAGATTTCACCAATATTAATAAAAGGGAAAAATGCATAAAAAAACGAATGCAAAAAAAAACAAAAAACAATTGCATGTATTTGATGCTGCCTTTTTCATGCCAACACAGTATTTCCAACAGATTTGCAGCAGATTTTTCTGGAATACTGAACTTGGGCACATACCCTTAATTTTTACATCACTCAGATACTGGAGAGTCACAACTCAGAAATCTGTTTAAAAACAACTCAAATCATGCCCAAGCAATAATAACTGAAACCCCATCTATCCGGCTATCCAACCATCCATCCTTTCATCCATCATCTATCCATCCAGCTATCCATCCATCCAGCTATCGATCCATCCATCTATCCATCCATCCAGCTATCCATCTATCCATCCATCCAGCTATCCATCCATCCATCTATCCATCCATCCATCCATCCATCCATCCATCCATCCATCTATCCATCCATCCATCCATCCATCCAGCTATCCATCCATCCATCTATCCATCCAGCTATCCATCCATCCATCTATCCATCCATCCATCCAGCTATCCATCCATCCATCTATCCATCCATCCATCTATCCATCCAGCTATCCATCCATCCATCTATCCATCCATCCATCCAGCGATCCATCCATCTATCCATCCAGCTATCCATCCATCCAGCTATCCATCCATCCATCTATCCATCCATCTATCCATCCAGCTATCCATCCATCCATCTATCCATCCATCCAGCTATCCATCCATCCATCTATCCATCCAGCTATCCATCCATCCATCCATCCATCTATCCATCCAGCTATCCATCCATCTAGCTATCCATCCATCCATCCAGCTATCCATCCATCCATCCAGCTATCCATCCATCCATCTATCCATCCAGCTATCCATCCATCTAGCTATCCATCCATCCATCCAGCTATCCATCCATCCATCCATCTATCCATCCATCCATCTATCCATCCATCCAGCTATCCATGCATCCAGCTATCTATGCATCCAGCTATCCATCCATCATTCATCCATCCATCCATTCAGCTATCCATCCATCATTCATCCATCCATCCATCCATCCATTCAGCTATCCATCCATCATTCATCCATCCATCCATCCATCCAGCTTAACATCCATCCATCCATAAATCCATCCAGCTCTCCATCTAACTATACATCCATCCAGCCAGCCAGCTATCTATCTATCTATCTATCTATCCATTCATCCAGCTATCCTTCTATCCATCCATCCTTCCATCCACCCATTCATCCATCCATCCAGCTATCCATCCATCCAGCTATCCATCCACCCACCCATTCATCCATCCAGCTATCCATCCATCCAGCTATCCATCCATCCACCCATTCATCCATCCATCCAGCTATCCATCCACCCATTCATCCATCCATCCAGCTATCCATCCATCCACCCATTCATCCATCCATCCAGCTATCCATCCATCCACCCACCCATTCATCCATCTGGCTATACATCCATGCACACATCCATCCATCCATCCATGCATACATCCATCCATCCATCCATGCACACATCCATCCGTCCATCCACACATCCATCCGTCCATCCACACATCCATCCGTCCATCCACACATCCATCCGTCCATCCACACATCCATCCGTCCATCCACACATCCATCCATCCATCCATCCACACATCCATCCGTCCATCCACACATCCATCCGTCCATCCACACATCCATCCGTCCATCCACACATCCATCCGTCCATCCACACATCCATCCGTCCATCCACACATCCATCCGTCCATCCACACATCCATCCGTCCATCCACACATCCATCCATACATCCATCCACACATCCATCCGTCCATCCACACATCCATCCGTCCATCCAAACATCCATCCATCCGTCCATCCACACATCCATCCGTCCATCCACACATCCATCCGTCCATCCACACATCCATCCGTCCATCCACACATCCATCCATCCATCCACACATCCATCCATCCGTCCATCCACACATCCATCCGTCCATCCACACATCCATCCGTCCATCCACACATCCATCCGTCCATCCACACATCCATCCGTCCATCCACACATCCATCCGTCCATCCACACATCCATCCGTCCATCCACACATCCATCCGTCCATCCACACATCCATCCGTCCATCCACACATCCATCCATCCATCCATCCCGCTCCTTTCTATCTCTCCATCCTTCTTTCTGACTCTTTATTTAGGACTTTCTTCCTATGACAGTTTCGGGTTCCTCACATCTCCCTGTCATTGTGTTGGTTTTCTATATATTCGGTTATGTTATATAAGGCACAGATGCCCCGCAGTGCCGCACCGCTTCCCCTGGTATTCCCGGGCGCCGGCTGCACATCAGCTATGTCTTCATTAGGTTTAGTTTTCCGCCAGCCCGGCACTATTGTGCGGCTTCCGTCTGGAGCTGGTGACAGCCATCACTTGCCCTGCGGAGTTCCTGTCATTCACAGGGTCAGCGCAGGAGAACTGTTTGTTACAGACAACATATGTCACAATTATATTTACCTGTCTCCACGTATTGCCGGCATCCGAGGAAATAAACATGCTGACATCACTCTCCGTTAACTCTGATCCGATGTTCCCTGGAGAGACAAGACATGAAGATTTTAGGAGATGGAGCAGTGAGTAAAAAAGTGACGTCCGTAACATCAGATACAATTATATTATTCTATAGTACGTCTGAATATATAAATAGAACATATAGATATAGGTAAACCCAGAAAACAGAGCATAGAGATAACGAGCCTCCAAGAACGAAAATGTGGCAAATTTCTATAAATATTAATATCCACTTTCTGTAAATTCAGAATTGAGTTCAAATCCCTAAACAGGGAGCTCCCCCTAGTGGTGGCTGCAGACAGGATCTTATCATGTATCTCTGTATACAGAGAGCTCCCTCTAGTGGTGGCTGCAGACAGGATCTTATCATGTATCTCTGTATACAGGGAGCTCCCCCTAGTGGTGGCTGCAGACAGGATCTTATTATGTATCTCTGTATACAGGGAGCTCCCCCTAGTGGTGGCAGCAGACAGAATGTTATCATGTATCGCTGTATACAGGGAGCTCCCCCTAGTGGTGGCTGCAGGCAGAATCTTATCATGTATCTCTGTATACAGGGAGCTCCACCTAGTGGTGGCTGCAGACAGGATCTTATCATGTATCTCTGTATACAGGGAGCTCCCCCTAGTGGTGGCTGCAGACAGGATCTTATTATGTATCTCTGTATACAGGGAGCTCCCCCTAGTGGTGGCTGCAGACAGGATCTTATTATGTATCTCTGTATACAGGGAGCTCCCCCTAGTGGTGGCTGCAGACAGAATCTTATCATGTATCTCTGTATACAGGGAGCTCCCCCTAGTGGTGGCTGCAGACAGGATCTTATTATGTATCTCTGTATACAGGGAGCTCCCCCTAGTGGTGGCTGCAGACAGAATCTTATCATGTATCTCTGTATACAGGGAGCTCCCCCTAGTGGTGGCTGCAGACAGGATCTTACCATGTATCTCTGTATACAGGGAGCTCCCCCTAGTGGTGGCTGCAGACAGGATCTTATCATGTATCTCTGTATACAGGGAGCTCCCTCTAGTGGTGGCTGCAGACAGGATCTTATTATGTATCTCTGTATACAGGGAGCTCCCTCTAGTGGTGGCTGCAGACAGGATCTTATCATGTATCTCTGTATACAGGGAGCTCCCTCTAGTGGTGGCTGCAGACAGGATCTTATCATGTATCTCTGTATACAGGGAGCTCCCCCTAGTGGTGGCTGCAGACAGGATCTTATTATGTATCTCTGTATACAGGGAGCTCCCCCTAGTGGTGGCTGCAGACAGAATCTTATCATGTATCTCTGTATACAGGGAGCTCCACCTAGTGGTGGCTGCAGACAGAATCTCATCATGTATCTCTGTATACAGGGAGCTCCCCCTAGTGGTGGCTGCAGACAGGATCTTATTATGTATCTCTGTATACAGGGAGCTCCCCCTAGTGGTGGCTGCAGACAGAATCTTATCATGTATCTCTGTATACAGGGAGCTCCCCCTAGTGGTGGCTGCAGACAGAATCTTATTATGTATCTCTGTATACAGGGAGCTCCCCCTAGTGGTGGCTGCAGACAGAATCTTATCATGTATCTCTGTATACAGGGAGCTCCCCCTAGTGGTGGCTGCAGACAGGATCTTACCATGTATCTCTGTATACAGGGAGCTCCCCCTAGTGGTGGCTGCAGACAGGATCTTATCATGTATCTCTGTATACAGGGAGCTCCCTCTAGTGGTGGCTGCAGACAGGATCTTATTATGTATCTCTGTATACAGGGAGCTCCCTCTAGTGGTGGCTGCAGACAGGATCTTATCATGTATCTCTGTATACAGGGAGCTCCCTCTAGTGGTGGCTGCAGACAGGATCTTATCATGTATCTCTGTATACAGGGAGCTCCCCCTAGTGGTGGCTGCAGACAGGATCTTATTATGTATCTCTGTATACAGGGAGCTCCCCCTAGTGGTGACTGCAGACAGAATCTTATCATGTATCTCTGTATACAGGGAGCTCCCTCTAGTGGTGGCTGCAGACAGGATCTTATCCTGTATCTCTGTATACAGGGAGCTCCCCCTAGTGGTGGCTGCAGACAGGATCTTATCATGTATCTCTGTATACAGGGAGCTCCCCCTAGTGGTGGCTGCAGACAGGATCTTATCATGTATCTCTGTATACAGGGAGCTGCCTCTAGTGGTGGCTGCAGACAGGATCTTATCATGTATCTCTGTATACAGGGAGCTCCCTCTAGTGGTGGCTGCAGACAGGATCTTATCATGTATCTCTGTATACAGGGAGCTCCCCCTAGTGGTGGCTGCAGACAGGATCTTATTATGTATCTCTGTATACAGGGAGCTCCCCCTAGTGGTGACTGCAGACAGAATCTTATCATGTATCTCTGTATACAGGGAGCTCCCTCTAGTGGTGGCTGCAGACAGGATCTTATCCTGTATCTCTGTATACAGGGAGCTCCCCCTAGTGGTGGCTGCAGACAGGATCTTATCATGTATCTCTGTATACAGGGAGCTCCCCCTAGTGGTGGCTGCAGACAGGATCTTATCATGTATCTCTGTATACAGGGAGCTCCCCCTAGTGGTGGCTGCAGACAGGATCTTATCATGTATCTCTGTATACAGGGAGCTCCCCCTAGTGGTGGCTGCAGACAATCTTATCATGTATCTCTGTATACAGGGAGCTCCCCCTAGTGGTGGCTGCAGACAGGATCTTATCATGTATCTCTATATACAGGGAGCTCCCCCTAGTGGTGGCTGCAGACAGGATCTTACCATGTATCTCTGTATACAGGGAGCTCCCCCTAGTGGTGGCTGCAGACAGGATCTTACCATGTATCTCTGAATACAGGGAGCTCCCCCTAGTGGTGGCTGCAGACAATCTTATCATGTATCTCTGTATACAGGGAGCTCCCTCTAGTGCTGGCTGCAGACAGAATCTTATCATGTATCTCTGTATACAGGGAGCTCCCCCTAGTGGTGGGTGCAGACAGGATCTTATCATGTATCTCTGTATACAGGGAGCTCCCCCTAGTGGTGGCTGCAGACAGGATCTTATCATGTATCTCTGTATACAGGGCACTCCCCCTAGTGGTGGCTGCAGACAGGATCTTATCATGTATCTCTGTATACAGGGAGCTCCCCCTAGTGGTGACTGCAGACAGGATCTTATCATGTATCTCTGTATACAGGGAGCTCCCCCTAGTGGTGACTGCAGACAGGATCTTATCATGTATCTCTGTATACAGGGAGCTCCCCCTAGTGGTGTCTGCAGACAGGATCTTATCATGTATCTCTGTATACAGGGAGCTCCCCCTAGTGGTGACTGCAGACAGGATCTTATCATGTATCTCTGTATACAGGGAGCTCCCCCTAGTGGTGGCGGCAGACAGAATCTTATCATGTATCTCTGTATACAGGGAGCTCCCCCTAGTGGTGGCGGCAGACAGAATCTTATCATGTATCTCTGTATACAGGGAGCTCCCCCTAGTGGTGGCGGCAGACAGGATCTTATCATGTATCTCTGTATACAGGGAGGTCCCTCTAGTGGTGGCTCCAGACAGGATGTTATCATGTATCTCTGTATACAGGGAGCTGCCTCTAGTGGTGGCTGCAGACAGGATCTTATCATGTATCTCTGTATACAAGGAGCTCCCCCTAGTGGTGGCGGCAGACAGGATCTTATCATGTATCTCTGTATACAGGGAGGTCCCTCTAGTGGTGGCTGCAGACAGGATGTTATCATGTATCTCTGTATACAGGGAGCTCCCCCTAGTGGTGACTGCAGACAGAATCTTATCATATATCTCTGTATACAGGGAGCTCCCCCTAGTGGTGGCTGCAGACAGGATATTATCATGTATCTCTGTATACAGGGAGCTCCCCCTAGTGGAGGCTGCAGACAGGATCTTATCATGTATCTCTATATACAGGGAGCTCCCCCTAGTGGTGGCTGCAGACAGGATCTTATCATGTATATCTGTATACAGGGAGCTCCCCCTAGTGGTGGCTGCAGACAGGATCTTATCATGTATCTCTGTATATAGGGAGCTCCCCCTAGTGGTGGCTGCAGGCAGGATCTTATCATGTATATCTGTATACAGGGAGCTCCCCCTAGTGGTAGCTGCCTTCCATGTTGCCGGTCTGTACACTGGGCTCTGTTATGCCAAGGTTCGTGTCTGCCTTTTCAGCTCTGCTGTTCTGTCTGAATATTTGGCTTTGCTCTTCCAGGGTACCAGTCCCCAGCACAGCATTGATCCACGTGCTGTGCACAGCGCCCAGTTCCTCCACTCTGGGTGATGACCTGCATATCCGTCTCTGCTATTCTGTGCCGTCCAGTGTATCGCGCTGCTGTTCCGTGCCACTGCTGGTGCCAGGCTCAGTGTCTGCAGTCATCATGCTATCAGCTGTTTGGCTCCGCTGTACTTTGCTGCGGCCATGCTTATTGTCCACGCTGATATCCCCCTCACCGGGTGAATTATAAGTGCTCAGGTCCATTTGTGCATGGAGTGAAATAACACAGTATCCCTTCCGATGTGACAATACCTGACGCCACGATGATGCCCGGCGCGGTGTCCCGGCTGGCGATGTTACCGGTGGTGTAGGGATTCTCAGACACCTTCAGGTGCAGATGCAAAGAACAATATGGCTGAAAAGAAGGAACATGCAGAACATCAGACACCGAGAAATCCTGGACTAGATTTATCTACAGCTTTGGCCACTAGATGGCGCTCTAATAGTTTACATTTACTGCCATCTAGAAACAATGACGTCAACTGAACAGATTTTCATTTTTAATGAGATGATTTGTGACAGAGCTCGTATCTCATATATAGGAAGAACAATAACTCCCAACATTTACAGGCAAACAACAGGCATGATACTGCTCTATGCAGAAACTGTACAGTACTGACAGCACCGCACAGCGCCATCTAGTGGCCTGAAGAATAAACACCTTGTAATGAAAGATTAGTTCCATTCTATCAATGTGCACCGTGTTGCAACATTATTTTTTGTTTGCTATTTGATAATAAATGAATGCCTTATAATTAGGGGGGGTTAGGGCTGTAGTGACAAACAGGGGGGCTGGTTATGGCCCCATTCTTTGCTCATGCAGAAGTCAAGACCTATCCATAGATTGTGTCCGGAATAGAAGATTAGCTACAATAAGACAAAAAAGATATCACAGAAACTGTGCAACGGTGGAAAGTATCCTCTATTTATCTGTAATCTTGGACAATTCCATATTATTAGGCTGCATGCATATGGCAGAACTGTTTATGCGGCACAATGGGGCTGTATTTTACAAGTGCCGCCATATGGTGTCTCTCTAACCAATGGATCTGTAGATGGATATTTCCAAATTATGACATTTGGAGGAAAAGGTTATAATGATAGCTTACAAATGCATGAGGAAAAATAAGCTTTGTGCATGAGTATGCAGAACCTGGGCACACAGAGGGACGATATTGACCACAGCACTGTATGGCGCCACAATGCAAATCCATAATATGCACCTGTGTGCCTGACCATAATGCTTACTAATGCAAAATCCAAATGTTTCATTGTATATCCTGTGGAAGCATTGTGGGGAAGACGAGACCCCCTGAGCCGGGCCGGGTGCAGGGGAGTTTCCTGAGAGCGGCGCACTGACCCCGCAGTGCTGACCCCGCAGTGCTGACCCCGACGTGTTTTGCTCTATATAACCCATTCCACTTTTACATTTTCACACTCGGCGACTGCCTTATACTTTGCCGTTTGTATATAATGAGACAATTTTTAAATTATCTCTGGAGAGTGTTTTTTATCTGTTTTTCTCCGCTCTGTGTATATTTACTATTAAAAAAAAATTGTTTAAAAGAACAGAGAGTCCTCAGTGGTTGATACCTTTTAATGGCTAACTGAAAAGATGGTAATAATTGCAAGCTTTCGAGACTGCTCAGGTCTCTTCATCAGGCATGGTATAACACAAAATCTGAAGAGTCACGTATTTATACACAACAGGACTTAGAATAGTGCAGTAAAAAAAAAAAAAAAAAAAAAAAAAAAAAAAAAAAAAAAAAAAAAAAAAAAGGAACAAGTTATATGAAACAGAACTATCTCTATGGCAGGGGGACAAGCTGTTCTAGCCATAAATACTGAACACTTCAGATTGGACACCTCCACCAGGACGCAACCCTCATCTGGATAACTATATAGACACTTTCAGACATTTGGTAAAATCCACTTTCCTAGACACACACAGGAGGCAACCATCCAACATCAGTGCCCAGGAGAGAAGGGCCATAAAATCTTTGAAAACCAACAAAGAAATCATCATTAAACCTGCAGACAAGGGGGGTGCAATAGTCATGATGAACAAATCAGACTACATGAAGGAAGCACACAGACAACTGATGGACACACGCTACTATAAGAAATTGGAGTCTGACCCTACACAGGACTATTACAAGGAACTTAACAAGTTGGCCTCTTGTCTGCCTGACATATCCATAAGAACTGATGAACTGATACCGGTGAGTCCAAGAATAGGCACATTCTACATGCTTCCCAAAATTCACAAATCTGGAAACCCAGGAAGACCCATCATTTCATGTGTGGGCACCCTCACTGAACAAGTCTCTGGATGGGTAGAGGGTATCCTTAAACCCTTGGTAAGGGATACAAGCAGCTACATCCAGGACACTACTGACCTATTGAAAAAACTATCAGCAATAGGTCCTCTTCCAGAGGGAACCATCCTTGCCACCATGGATGTGGAATCCTTGTACTCGAATATTCCACACCAGGATGGATTAAATGCTTGCAAAATTTTCCTGGAAAATACAGGAACTGATGCCAATTCTGTGGTGAAGCTTACAAAATTTATCCTCACCCATAATTACTTTGAATTTGACAATGACATATATCTACAGGAGACTGGGACTGCAATGGGAAGCAAAATGGCACCACAATATGCAAATCTTTTCATGGCCAAGCTTGAGAGTGACTTTTTATCCTCTTGTCCTATCAGGCCTCTGGCCTACTACCGTTACATTGATGATATTTTAATCATCTGGACAGAGTCTGAGGAGCAGCTGAAGACCTTCCATGAACAATTTAATCAGTTTCATCCCACCATCAACCTAACACTCAACTACTCCTGCACGGAAATCAACTTCTTGGACACCATCATTAAACTACGGAACAATGAAATACAGACATCCCTGTACAAGAAGCCAATTGACCGTCCAACATACCTGAAATGGGACAGTTTTCATCCAAAACATATAAAAAACTCTATTGTATACAGCCAGGCTATCAGGTACAATCGGATATGTTCCAACAGTACAGATAGAGACAATCACCTTGAGGGCCTCAGAAAAACCTTTTTGAATCAAGGCTACCACCCAAGAACAATTGAAAACCAGATTATAAGAGCCACCAGAATATCAAGAAACCATCTTCTACATTATAAAACCAAAGAAGAGAACAACCGGGTCCCTCTTGTAGTCACCTACAATCCACATCTGGAGGTGTTTAGAGGAGCTGCACGGAAACTACAACCATTACTGCAAAAAGATGCCCGGTTAAAATCTATTTTTCCAGACCCCCCACTTCTGTGTTTTAGACAGCCCCCAAATCTAAGAAGCATCATTGTCAGAAGCTCCCTGTCCTCTCCAACACCAACAGGAACATTTCCCTGCAACCAGAAAAAATGCAAGACCTGTCCATTAATATTGACAACGGACAAGATAAAGATTCCCAGATCACATCAGGACTACAAGATCCCAGGTACGTTCAGCTGCACCACAACCAATGTGGTGCACTTAATTATATGTACCAAATGTCCAACTGGGGGTCTGTATGTAGGGGAGACAGGACAACAGCTCAGGACAAGGATGAATTCTCACCGCCACACAATTAGAGAAAAAAGGATGGATCTACCTGTGGCCAAACATTTTTGTAACCCAGACCACAGCATCATGGACATGAAATTGCTGGTATTGAAAGGAAACTTCAAGTCCCAGAGAGACAGGAGACTATGGGAGTACAAACTTATGATGACCTTTGACACATTCAGAGAAGGAATGAATGTGTCTCATGGATTCATGTCTTTTTACATCAGTTAAAAGATGTGCTCCTCTGACCATCCAAGCATGTCACAGCCCTGGACCAGACCCTTATCAAAGGACAATAAAACTTTCACACTGAACTGCATCAGTATTTATGGCTAGAACAGCTTGTCCCCCTGCCATAGAGATAGTTCTGTTTCATATAACTTGTTCCTTTTTTTTTTTTTTTTTTTTTTTTTTTTTTTTTTTTTTTTTTTTTTACTGCACTATTCTAAGTCCTGTTGTGTATAAATACGTGACTCTTCAGATTTTGTGTTATACCATGCCTGATGAAGAGACCTGAGCAGTCTCGAAAGCTTGCAATTATTACCATCTTTTCAGTTAGCCATTAAAAGGTATCAACCACTGAGGACTCTCTGTTCTTTTAAACAATTTTTTTTTATCTCTACTGGCTAACACGGTACAAAGATATATTTTACTTGTATTTACTATTAAGCAGAGAGTCGCTCCTGAAGCCGTCGCTGCTTTTTGTTATTATTTTCTCAGTAGGACGTTACCATTATGACCTGGATTTCATTTTCTGAGGAGTACATCATTAGACTAAAAATAGTATTAACAGCGCAGCCGAATAACGGCTTATTAATGCACCGCCGTCATCTGCAGCTCCCCGCCGCCATCTGGTGGTCATATGAGGGACTACAGAGCAAATCATAATTATATTAAACTGTGAAAACTTATAATAATGTGTAACACAATATATAAAGATCCAGTGATGGAGGATGCTACAACTGCGCGGCTGAAAAGCAATGTGACAGCAAAATGGAACTTATTTTCTAAGTCAGGACTTTGTGGCAACTGTGTATATAAAAATAATATTATATTTTCCCATTTGTCCCTGGGGCTCTGAGGTTATCATTTGTAATGAAGTATCTAATTATAATGCATACAAATTATGGAGGGAGGGGGAGGAGGTGAGCTGTGCCATCACCTATTGTGAATGGTGGATCCTGTGTTATCTACTGTACATAGAGGTGTTAACTATTTTACAGGAGGAGGAGGTGAGCTGTGACATTACATATTGTGAATGGTGGATCTTGTGTTATTTACTGTATATAGAAGTGTTATCACTCATTGTGCAGGAGGAGGAGGTGAGCTGTGATATCACCTATTGAGAATGGTTTATCCTCTGTTATCTACTGTATACAGAAGTGTTATCACTCATTGTACAGGAGGAGGAGGTGAGCTGTGATATCACCTATTGAGAATGGTTTATCCTCTGTTATCTACTGTATACAGAAGTGTTATCACTCATTGTAGAGGAGGAGGAGGTGAGCTGTGACAGCACCTATTGAGAATGGTTTATCCTCTGTTATCTACTGTATACAGAAGTGTTATCACTCATTGTAGAGGAGGAGGAGGTGAGCTGTGACATCACCTATTGAGAATGGTTTATCCTCTGTTATCTACTGTATACAGAAGTGTTATCACTCATTGTAGAGGAGGAGGAGGTAAGCTGTGACATCACTTATTGAGAATGGTTGATCCTGTATTATCTACTGTATATAGAGGTGTTATCAGTCATTGTACAGGAGGAGGAGGTGAGCTGTGATATCACCTATTGTGAATAGTGGATCCTGTGTTATCTATTGTATATAGAGGTGTTATCACTCATTGTACAGGAGGAGGAAGTGAGCTGTGACATCACTTATTGTGAATGGTGGATCCTGTATTATCTTCGGTATATAAAGGAGTTATCAGACATTGTACAGGAGGAGGAGGTGAGCTGTGACATCACCTATGGAGAATGATTGATCCTGTGTTATCTACTGTATATAGAGGTGTTACCTGTCATAGAAAAACTGCCTCTGATAATAAGGAATTCACTGTAAACTCTTGCAAAAAAGAAAGTAGAAACCTAAATACCCCTAGTGGCCAGTGTGAAAATTGCAAGATTTCTAATTTTGATTTTTAATTAAAAAAATGGTGATATGGGGAAAAAAATATATGTATAACAAAAACTTTATTTAAACAATAGGTGACACAATCAGTTACACATTGTCGTAATTTAAGTTTATAACTTAGGAACAATTTTCTTCTGATTGAAAACAGCGAATTCCCTGCATAGATATAGCGTTTTGCAGACACTAGGGGGCGCTGTGTAGATTAATGGTAATGCACTGTGCTCAATAACAACCCTGTATGCAGTGAGCTCCTGAGCTCCCCCTGGTGGAGGCTGCAGACACAATGGGCGGTTTCCTTCTCTGCCTTTGCAGGAGATTTGTATCAGAGAAATAGAATTTCTAAAATATATTAAACATTTATTAACACAGAATTTTGGACCATAAAAGCCACAATGATAAAAAATGGAGATGACTTTTTAAGATAATCACTAAAATCACAGCCAGGATTGTAACAACCCAACTCCTCTCAGCTATTTGTAAAGACACTTGTAATTTCTGCAGAATATATAATTTGCATATGACAAGGCTCATTAGTCTGGAGACGCAGGTAATTAGCAAACAACAGCAAAAGTTCTACAGAAAAAGATATTTTTTGTTTTTTAGAGACAAGTTATAGAATGGGAGAAAAAAAAGGGGTAAATAACCGCCGTTATGTCCGGACTCACCGTCACCATAGTCAGAGCCTCTTCTAAACCTCCTCCTTCATGGCTTGCCACGAAAAAATGGCATGGTACTGAATAGTGGCATTATATGGATACCATATGGTATGTAATATCCAGTCTTGTGTGGGCACCATATGGTGGTATTATGGATTATATAGTCTTGCGCGGGCACCATTTGGTGGTATTATGTAACATCCAGTCTTGTGTAGGTACCATATGATGGTATTATTTAATAACCAGTATTGTATAGGCACCATATGGTGGTATTATGTAATATCCAGTCTTGTGTAGGCACTATATAGTGGTATTATGGATTATATAGTCTTGTTTGGACACTATATGGTGGTATAATGTAATATCCAGTCTTTGTGTAGGCACCATATGGTGGTATTATGGATTATATAGTCTTGTGTGGACACTATATGGTGGTATAATGTAATATCCAGTATCGTATAGGCACCATATGGTGGTATTATGTAATATCCAGTCTTGAGTAGGCACTATATAGTGGTATTATGGATTATATAGTCTTGTGTGGACACTATATGGTGGTATAATGTAATATCCAGTCTTTGTGTAGGCACCATATGGTGGTATTATGGATTATATAGTCTTGTGTGGGCACTATATGGTCGTATTATGTAATATCCAGTCTTGTGTGGGCACCATATGGTGGTATTATGCAATATCCCATATTGTGTGGGTACTATATGGTTGCATTATGTAATATTTAGTCTTTTTTGGGCACCATATGGTGGTATTATGTAATATACAATCTTTTGTGGGCACCATGTGGTGGTATTATGTAATAATAATAATGTTTGTACCAAGGACTATGACAAGAACAAGGGGGCATTCTTTTCGTTTGGAGGAAAGAAAATTCCTACATCAGCATAGAAGAGGGTTCTTCACGGTAAGAGCAGTGAGGCACTGGAACTCTCTTCCTGAGGAAGTGGTGATGGCCACTCACTGAATGAATTTAAGAGAGGAATGGAGGCATTTCTTGTTAGCAAAAGTATAGAAGGTTATAAATAGCATAATCTTACAGGTAGATAGAAGAGCGACCTAGATTATTAGAGGAATGGGGGGGCTGCAATACCAAGACAGGTTATTAAACTTGGGGTTAGTTAGTTAGGAAAAACAAAGGCTTAGGGGGATCTAATCACAATGTATAAACATATGAGGGGACAGTACAGAGACCTTTCCAAAGATCTCTTTACACCTAGGCCTGCGACTGGAACACGGGGGCATCCGCTACGTCTCGAGGAAAGAAGGTTTAATCATAAATCACAGACGAGGATTCTTTACTGTACGAGCAGTGAGACTATGGAGCTCTCTGCCGCATGATGTTGTAATGAGGGATTCACTAGTAAAATTTAAGCAGAGCCTGGATGCATTTCTTGAAAAATATAATATTACCAGTTATGTATATTAGATTTTATGACAGGGTATTGATCCAGGGAACTAGTCTGATTGCCGGATGTGGACGAAGGAAGGAATTTTTTTCCCCATTGGAGCTTATTTGACACATTGGGGTTTTTTTGCCTTCCTCTGGATCAACATGTTAGGCTACAGGTTGAACTAGATAGACTTAGAGTCTCCCTTCAACCTTAAAAACTATGAAACTATGAAACTATCTACTCTTGTACGGGCACTATATGGTGGTATTATGTAATGTTTAGTCTTTCATGGGCACCATATGGTGGTATTATGTAATATCTAGTCTTTCGTGGGCACCATATGGTGGTATTATGTAATATCTAGTCTTTTGTGGGCACCATATGGTGGTATTATGTAATATCTAGTCTTTTGTGGGCACTATATGGTAGTATCATGTAATATCTAGTCATGTGTGGGCACTATATGGTAGTATCATGTAATTTCTAGTCTTGTGTGAGCACTATATGGTGGTATTATTCAAGCAGTGTAATGTACAACTATGTTAGCATCTTCTAACAGTTTTATGTGGTCACTGTATGGTGGTATTATGTACTTATTGCACTGTACACTAAATAGTAAATTATACAGTACTTGAGGAAGGGATATGCCGCCCTAATATTCCCAGGTCCGATTATCATCCAGGCCAATGTTTTTCCCAAATACAAAGATCTGGACGTCCCCCAGAACCAGGCGCATCCGGAGAAGACATGGAAGTCTCCAATGACGGTATACAAACCAGGTGGAAAGTTCGGGTTCTGACCTACGGTATTATTTAAAATGTTGTCGCCGGCACAATACAATCTCCTCCACAGGGGACTGTCTTTTTCCCCATCGGGGGGCACATGACACTTTGCTTCTGGAGGAGTTACAATATTTTTACCGAACTTTAAGATCCAAACCTTATTTTTCTACTATTGGGCAGTAACGATGGACCCGCCGTCTCCTGATTGTCTATTGTCTCTTTAAATTTATGACTTAAAGACCAGATTAACCCTCCACAGAATTTAGAGTAGAAGCGTTTATTGAATTGAAACATGATGATCTATATTGTCTGTTAATAAACTTCTGCCTCGCAGATCGCTCAATGCCTAGAACTACTTTCAGTAATATTACGTGAAAACGATTTTCTTTTTGGCGACAATTACTACTTACAAATAAAGGGTACCGCGATGGGGTCAAATGTGACGCCCCATTATGCCAACTGTTTTGTGGCCCATTTTGAGGAACAACACATTTTTCCACATTCCCTATTTACACAACACATGCCATTATTTGGCTACGATACATTGATGACATTTTTTGCATTTGGGATGGCTTCTATTCATCTGAGTAATTTTTACACAACATACTGTACTGTACATGAGGATATATATGAGTGTCTATAACTTTCATCCTTGTGTTAATATATGGCATCCTATTGTTGCACTTTGCCTAGTTATATTGCCACATTTTTTTCTACTAAGAAACAGATGCCAAATTTGCAGGCTTATTAACATTTCTAGAACATTTCTAGATCAGTTACCCACACTTTGCACTGACGAGGGGCAATCACCCCGAAACACTGCAAATTGGGATTCTGATCTGGCATATATCCTAGGTCATATGAAAAGGCTCGTTAAAAGGCCACTTTTGACTTTAGGATTGCTACTTCCAATAGGTGGCGCTAGAGTTTGTCTCCTTTCCTGGAGAGACAATGTGAATAACATTTCTATATCATTTCTCATTCCTTTCATTTCTATTCTTTTACTATTCATTTCCTTCATGCCCCATCTACAGTGCAGCGAGCGCTAGCTCAGTGCCCCACTTCCGGCACAGCGGGCGCTAGCTCAGTGCCCCACTTCCGGCACAGCGGGCGCTAGCTCAGTGCTCCACTTCCGGGACAGCGAGCGCTAGCGTAGTGCCCCACTTCCAGCACAGCGAGCGCTAGCTCAGTGCCCCACTTCCAGCACAGCGAGCGCTAGCTCAGTGCCCCACTTCCAACACAGCGGGCGCTAGCTCAGTGCCCCACTTCCGGCACAGCGGGCGCTAGCTCAGTGCTCCACTTCCGGAACAGCGAGCGCTAGCTTAGTGCCCCACTTCCGGCACAGCGGGCGCTAGCTTAGTGCCCCACTTCCAACACAGCGAGCGCTAGCTTAGTGCCCCACTTCCAACACAGCGAGCGCTAGCTCACTGCCCCACTTCCGGCACAGCGAGCGCTAGCTTAGTGCCCCACTTCTGGCACAGCGAGCGCTAACTCAGTGCCCCACTTCCGGTGTAGCGTGCGCTAGCTCAGTGCTCCACTTTCGGTGCAGCGAGCGCTACCTCAGTGCTCCACTTCCAGGGTAGCGTGAGCTAGCTCAGTGTTCCACTTTCGGTGCAGCGAGCGCTAGCTCAGTGCTCCACTTTTGGTGTAGCGTGCGCTAGCTCAGTGCTCCACTTCCGATGTAGCGTGCGCTAGCTCAGTGCTCCACTTCCGGTGCAGTGTACGCTAGCTCAGTGCTCCACTTCCGGTGTAACGTGCGCTAGCTCAGTGCTCCACTTTCGGTGCAGCGAGCGCTAGCTCAGTGCTCCACTTTCGGTGCAGCGAGCGCTAGCTTAGTGCCCCACTTCCAACACAGCGAGCGCTAGCTCACTGCCCCACTTCCGGCACAGCGAGCGCTAGCTCAGTGCTCCACTTCCGGTGTAGCGTGCGCTAGCTCAGTGCTCCACTTTTGGTGTAGCGTGCGCTAACTCAGTGCTGCACTTCCGGTGTAGCGTGCGCTAGCTCAGTGCTCCACTTCCGGTGCAGTGTGCGCTAGCTCAGTGCTCCTCTTCCGGTGTAGCGTGCGCTAGCTCAGTGCTCCACTTTCGGTGCAGTGTGGGCTAGCTCAGTGCTCCACGTCCGGTGCAGTGTGCGCTAGCTCAGTGCTCCACTTTCGGTGTAGCGAGCGCTAGCTCAGTGCTCCACTTTCGGTGTAGCGAGCGCTAGCTCGGTGTTCCACTTCCGGCGCAGTGTGCGCTAGCTCAGTGCTCCACTTCTGGTGTAGCGTGCGCTAGCTCAGTGCTCCACTTCCGGTGTAGCGTGCGCTAGTTCAGTGCTCCACTTCCGGCGCAGTGTGCGCTAGCTCAGTGCTCCACTTCTGGTGTAGCGTGTGCTAACTCAGTGCTCCACTTCCGGTGTAGCGTGCGCTAGCTCAGTGCTCCACTTCCGGTGCAGTGTGCGCTAGCTCAGTGCTCCACTTCCGGTGTAGCGTGCGCTAGCTCAGTGCTCCACTTCCGGTGTAGCGTGCGCTAGCTCAGTGCTCCACTTTCGGTGCAGTGTGGGCTAGCTCAGTGCTCCACTTCCGGTGCAGTGTGCGCTAGCTCAGTGCTCCACTTTCGGTGTAGCGAGCGCTAGCTCAGTGCTCCACTTTCGGTGTAGCGAGCGCTAGCTCGGTGTTCCACTTCCGGCGCAGTGTGCGCTAGCTCAGTGCTCCACTTCTGGTGTAGCGTGCGCTAGCTCAGTGCTCCACTTCCGGTGTAGCGTGCGCTAGTTCAGTGCTCCACTTCCGGCGCAGTGTGCGCTAGCTCAGTGCTCCACTTCTGGTGTAGCGTGCGCTAGCTCAGTGCTCCACTTCCGGTGTAGCGTGCGCTAGTTCAGTGCTCCACTTCCGGCGCAGTGTGCGCTAGCTCAGTGCTCCACTTCTGGTGTAGCGTGCGCTAGCTCAGTGCTCCACTTCCGGTGTAGCGTGCGCTAGTTCAGTGTTCCACTTTCGGTGCAGCGAGTGCTAGCTCAGTGCTCCACTTTCGGTGCAGCGAGCGCTAGCTTAGTGCCCCACTGACCAATTCCGCCGGATATGTGCCCTTGTTAGTGTTGACGCGCCCACCACGGTTAACGCTGTACATTAAACACCGCCATGCACAGCTATGGCACACACGCTTGCAGCACGGCTCTACTGCTTATTCCGCCGGTGTGTAACCTGCACTTACTGTCATATTCCGCAGCTTTTTTCTCTTTTATGGGGCTTTGTCCTGCTGCTCGTTATTTATATACTGTAACCATCCTCACTGCGCTGATTTAACGGTCTATCATCTCCGGTGGTCGTAGGCATTTGTGCTGATGACACAGTGTCTCCGATTTATAGAGATCTCTTAGGGCTTATGATATTATATTCACATCAGTCATCCTCATGTCAGTCTCTAGTTTCTTCTTTTCTATATCTTGCTACATATATTCTTTTGCTTTCAATATATCGCCTGTGGGTTCATGAGACACATGGATATACACATACGATATGTATATATGCACTACATGGCAGTATTATGTACACCCTGTATTGTACATTTATGCAGCCATGTTATGTTGTTAGTAGATGGTAGTATTATGTAGGTACTATATTGTATAATTATGTAAGCGTATTAAAATAGTCTTATGTGGGTACTATAAGGCAGTATTACTTAGTCATATAATGTGGACGCTACATGAAAATATTATGTATGCACTATTTTACGATTACGTGGGCAGAATATGGTAGCATTATGTAGGTACTGTATTGTACAATTATGTGTCTTATAGCAGTCTTATGTGGGTACTATATGGTGGTATTATGTAGTAATCTAGTGTAAACACAATATGACGGTATTATGTAGTCATATATTGTATGTCCTATATGGCGTTATTATGTAGTCATCTCTTGTGGGCACTATGCGGCATTATTATGTAGTCATCTAGTGTGGGCACTATATGGCGGTATTATGCAGTCATCTAGTGTGTGCACTATATGGCAGTATTATGCAGTCATATAGTGTGGGCACTATATGGCAGTATTATGCAGTCATCTAGTGTGGGCACTATATGGTGTTATTATGTAGTCATCTAGTGTGAGCACTATAAGGCGTTATTATGTAGTCATCTAGTGTGTGCACTATATGGCAGTATTATGTAGTTATCTAGTGTGAGCATTATATGGCAGCATAGTCATCTAGTGTGGGCACTATATGGCGTTATTATGTAGTCATCTAGTGTGTGCACTATATGGCGTTATTATGTAGTCATCTAGTGTGTGCACTATATGGCGTTATTATGTAGTCATCTAGTGTGTGCACTATATGGCGTTATTATGTAGTCATCTAGTGTGGGCACTATATGGTGGTATTATGTAGTGATCTAGTGTGTGCACTATATGGCAGTAGTATGTAGTTATCTAGTGAGGGCACTATATGACGATATTATGTAGTCATCTAGTGTGGGCACTATTTGGCGGTATTATGTAGCTAATGTACATTTATGCAGCCATGTTATGTGGGCAGTATATGGTAGTATTATGTAGGTATTATATTGTACAATTATGTGTCATACTAGAAGGTGGCCCGATTCTACGCATCGGGTATTCTAGAATTTACGTATTGTGTAGTTAATGTATGATTTTTGTTATATATATATCTATATATATATATATATATATATAGATGTTGTTGTGTGTAGTTACCAAGTGTTTGTGTAGGGCGCTGTACATGTTCTGGGTGTTGTCTGGGTGTGACGGGGGGTGAGAGCGGTGTTGTATGTGTGTTGCGTGTGTTGCGTTGTTTGTGGAGCGCTGTGTGTCTGTAGCGTTGTGTGTGTGTTGCGCGGTTTGTGTGGGTGTGGTGTGTTTTGGGGGGAGGTATGTTTTGTGCAATGTGTGTGTTGCATGATATGTGCGTATATTTATGTATGGCGCGGTGTTTGTGTGTTGGGTGTTGTGTGTGTGCAGCGTTGTCTGTGTGTGTGGGTGTCTGTGTAGGGCGGTGTTTGTGGTTCCCAGTGTGTGTGTGGTGTGTTGTGTGTGTTGGGGGAGGTGTGCACCTCCCATCATGCTCCATCCGCCATGCTGCGCACTCCCAAACGTGCTCCATCCGCCATGCTGCGCACTCCCAAACGTGCTCCATCCGCCATGCTGCGCACTCCCAAACGTGCTCCATCCGCCATGCTGCGCACTCCCAAATGTGCTCCATCCGCCATGCTGCGCACTCCCAAACGTGGTCCATCCGCCATGATGCGCACTCCCAAACGTGCTCCATCCGCCATGCTGCGCACTCTCAAACGTGCTCCATCCGCCATGCTGCGCACTCCCAAACGTGCTCCATCCGCCATGCTGCGCACTCCCAAACGTGCTCCATCCGCCATGCTGCGCACTCCCAAACGTGCTCCATCCGCCATGCTGCGCACTCCCAAACGTGCTCCATCCGCCATGCTGCGCACTCCCAAACGTGCTCCATCCCCCATGCTGCGCACTCCTCATCGTGCTCCATCCCCCATGCTGCGCACCCCCCATCGTGCACCATCCCCCATGCTGCACCAGCATCAGCCTCTCTGCCCCCAGCATCAGCCTCTCTCCTCCCAGCATCAGCCTCTCTCCTCCTAGCATCAGCCTCTCTCCTCCTAGCATCAGCCTCTCTCCTCCCAGCATCAGCCTCTCTGTCCCGAGCATCAGCCTCTCTCCTCCCAGCCTCAGCCTCCCCCAGCATCAGCCTCCCTCTCCCAGCCTTCCCCAGGATCAGCCTCTCTCCTCCCAGCCTCCGTCCTCCCAGCCTTCCCCAGCATCAGCTCTCCTGTCCCAGCCTCCCTCAGCATCAGCCTTCCCCAGCATCAGCCTCTCTCCTCCCAGCCTCAGCCTCTCTCCTTCCAGCCTCCCCCAGCATCAGCCTCTCTCCTTCCAGCCTCCCTCAGCATCAGCTTCCCTTTCCCAGCCTTCCCCAGGATCAGCCTCTCTCCTCCCAGCCTCCTTCCTCCCAGCCTCCCACTCCCAGCCTCCCTCAGCATCAGCCTTCCCCTCCCAGTCTCCCCCAGCATCAGCCTCCCCAAGCATCAGCCTCCCCAAGCATCAGCCTCCACCAGCATCAGCCTCTCTCCTTCCAGCCTCCCCCAGCATCAGCCTCCCCAAGCATCAGCCTCCCTCGTCCCAGCCTCCCCCAGCATCAGCCTCTCTCCTCCCAGCATCAGCCTCTCTCATCCCAGCATCAGCCTCTCTCCTCCCAGCATCAGCCTCTCCTCCCTGTCCCCAGCATCAGCCTCTTTCCTCCCAGCCTTCCCCAGCATCAGCCTCTCTCCTCCCAGCCTCCCCCAGCATCAGCCTCCCCCAGCATCAGCCTCTCTTCTTCCAGCCTCCCCCAGCATCAGCCTCTCTCCTTCCAGCCTCCCCCAGCATCAGCCTCCCTCTCCCAGCCTTCCCCAGGATCAGCCTCTCTCCTCCCAGCCTCCATCCTCCCAGCCTTCCCCAGCATCAGCTTTCCCCTCCCAGCCTCCCTCAGCATCAGCCTTCCCCAGCATCAGCCTCTCTCCTCCCAGCCTCAGCCTCTCTCCTTCCAGCCTCCCGCAGCATCAGCCTCTCTCCTTCCAGCCTCCCTCAGCATCAGCCTCCCCTTCCCAGCCTTCCCCAGGATCAGCCTCTCTCCTCCCAGCCTCCTTCCTCCCAGCCTCCCCCTCCCAGCCTCCTTCAGCATCAGCCTTCCCCTCCCAGTCTCCCCCAGCATCAGCCTCCCCATCCCAGCCTTCCCCAAGATCAGCCTCTCTGCTCCCAGCCTCCTCCAGCACGCCGTGCTCCTCTGCCGACACTCACACACACCCGATGGCATACACTCACACACACCCGATCGCATACACTCACACACACCCGATCGCATCCACTCACACACACCCGATCGCATCCACTCACACACACCCGATCGCATACACTCACACACACCCGATCGCATACACTCACACACACCCGATCGCATCCACTCACACACACCCGATCGCATACACTCACACACACAGACACTGACGATATCGCACATACGCGCTGACATTCACAACATCCGGAGATACCACATGCTTCTGGCCATGTGATCCTCCGTCAGGTCCTGGAAGGTCACAACAGCACATTATCGAGGCCGAGAAGCAAGGGATATCGCCGGATGCTGTGAGTGTGTGGATGCGATGCGATGTGTATGTGAGGTGTGTGTGAGGTGTGTGTGAGAGTGAGTGTGATCTGATGTGTGTGTATGTGTGTGTGTGTGTGCGTGTGGATCTTCCGCCGCTGCAGGACCTTGATGCGCTTGTAACCATGGATGGGGGGGGGGGTGGGGGGTGTTGTACAGTGCTCACCTCCGTGACAGCCGTGTCAGTTCGGGGAATGCGCGGGGGGGGGGGGAGTACAGTACTCACCTCCGTGACAGCCGTGTCAGTTCGGGGAATGCGCGGGGGGGAGGGGGGCGGGGCCAGAGCTAGCGTGCATTGCGTGAGGGGGGCGGGGCGTGGCGTGGCCGAATTGCCAATGCCTGCAGGGTGCCGGGGCGAGAGGCCAATCTGTGGGGGGGGGGCAGAGCCTGGGCGAGCGGCTGGCCAATCCGTGTGGGGGCGCAGCCTGGGCGAGCGGCCAATCTGTGTGGGGGGGCGGGGCCATGGCGAGCCTAGCGGCCAATCAGCTTTGTGTCACCGTAAGGACACAATTTTGGAGCATGACAGACAGACAGACAGATAGACAGACAGACAGATAGACAGACAGACAGACAGACAGAATAAGGCAATTATATATATAGATAGCAATCTTATGTGGACACTATATGGTGGTATTATACAGGTCCTGTATTTTACAGTTATGTTAGTATCTTCTGTAGATGCCTCAGTGCACATGTATTTAGGCATCTGGTAGCAGTGTAATCTGGGCACAATATGGCAGTATCATTTAAGCACTATAATTAGGGAGTTATTACTCTCTATCACCCTTCTTGTAAAGATGCAAACAATTCTTTTCCAGGCATGGTTCCTGGTAGGTGATGTGGCCACTCACCAGCAGGCAGTTGACGGGGTTTCCTCGCAGGTCGGCGTCCGGGGCCTGCAGCAGGTGCCAGTCTCTGCCCTTGTTGTAGGTGATGAAGGTCTTCACCTGGCTGTCAGTCTTCTTGTTTGCCAGGAACATCCCCTTTATCCCTGCTACCTAGGAAAAATGGATGCAGCTGAAAAACAGATCAATCGGAGACAGGCTTTTAAGCTCGTTGGGCTGGCGGGGGGGAGGGGGGGCCGGCGGGGGGCTGCTCCGGCGCTGAAAGAATTGGTGGGATGTCAATACAGCAGCGGAGTGTGAAGCGGAGAACGCCAGGAGAGGAGCAGCGGAGTTCACGCTGCCTGTTACCGGCACCGGCTGATCACCGCGCAGCGCAGAAGACGCAGACTCGGGGCTATCGGATAACGGCGCCGCACTCAGCACTGATCTCTGAAAATTCTGGAAATATTTTATCCAGATCCGGCCATGATCGTGATTTGTAAATAAATACCGCACGATAGTGCACAGAGACTGCATTACTCACTGGTATGAATCCACACGTGCCGTGTGTTTTTAAACCTCCATATATTCATAGTTTAACGCTTTGTGCCCACGTTTGCAGCATTTTGGATGCTGTGTATTTTCGCTGCGTCCAAAACACTGCATTGTATAGTACAAGCACAGAGGCTGGGATATATAGAAACCTCCTGCCCTTTGTGCTTGTTTTTCCCGCAGCATAAAATGACCTGCGGTGCGGCGTCCCGAGCTGCAGCATGTCAATTTATTGCTGCGGAACCGCAGGGAGAACAGAAAGTCCGCAGCAGCCTGAACCCCGATCATGGGCACAAGCAGCTGCGGACTCCTATGGACAGCACTCGCAGCCCCGCAGGAGAGGACATGCTGCGTCCAGCCTCTCGGACACGTACCCTAAGGACATGTGCACACAGTCCTTTTTTTTATCGCATTTTTTAATGCTTTTTTCAGAGCAGTTTTGTTACAAAACTGCAGCAAAATCAATGAAAATCCTGAAGTTGTGCACGTTGTTTTTTTGTCCTGTGCAGATTTGGTGCAGAAATAAATCTGCAGCATGTCAATTCTTTCAGCAATTTTGCAGCGATTTTTTCACCCCAAAATGCATAGAAAATGCACCAAAATGCATAAAAAATGGGTCAACAACATGCTCTTGTGCCAAAAGATGCAGATTTGGTGCAGATTTTTTTTTCAAATACTCAGCGTGACACTGCTCCAATCACAGCTGTAATAAACATGATGCCACATAAGGCACAGACATGGACTCACAGGATAATTAGGACCAATATGTGGCTACATTTCCCCCCCACATCAAGCTGACAGTCACAGGCTGGAGGACAACATTTTTCACTCATGTGAATGTAACATTGGGGTTCACATTCTTCAATTATCAGCAGAAAAATAAGGTCAGTCACCCATCTCCCAGGAATTAAGCCCCTTCATAAAGCAATGGCCAGAAGTTTGTACACCCCTGTTCATACAGTGGTTTTAATTGTCCTAAGAGGAATGTGCACATTGTAGATTCTGGCTAAAGGCAGCAAAAGCAGGAAGGAGCAAGGAGTAAAGAAACACGTGAAATAAACCAGAATATGTGTTACACCTTAGAATCTGTAACACCCTTACCAGCAGAGCATCTCCGCGCTGTCCTGCCCCTCCCCCCAGCGGTGATGTCCGCCCTCTCACCATCCCAGCAGCACTGCTCTGTCCACGAAACATGCTGCTGTCTCACGCACGCCACACAGGCCTCCTGGAAGTGCCCTTAGGGTGAGCACACGGACATGCACCTGTTCTTAAAGGGTCAGTACAGTTTAAACTGGAAGTACTTGTCAGCATATCGCATATCACTGAGAGGCAACAGGTGTTTTAGGCACCCTCCACTTAAGTGAGATGCCTGGGCAACATGGTCCATATATTGCTAGTTCTCAGGTCCCTTTGTGCTGCCGCTGCAGATTCTGTGCTGTGTGCTGTATTGCTGATTATTATTAGTGTTCCAGTGCATGACTATACCGGCTGCTAGTGCTGCAACTATCCACACTGGCTACTCCTACGACACTAGCCGCTGCTGCAACAATCCACACTGGCCGCTCCTAAGACACCAGCCGCTGCTGCAACTATCCACACCGGCTGCTAGTGCTGCAACTATCCACACTGGCTACTCCTACGACACCAGCCGCTGCTGCAACTATCCACACTGGCCGCTCCTACGACACCAGTTGTTACTGCAACTATCCACACCGGCAGCTCCTACGATACCAGCTGCTGATGCAACTATCCACACCAGCAGCTCCTATGATGCTGGCCACTTTTGCTGCAACTATCCACACCGGCTGCTCCTATGTTATCAGCCACTGCTGCAACTATCCACACCGGCCACTCCTACGATACCAGCCACTGCTGCAACTATCCCCACCGGCAGCTCCTACGATACCAGCTGCTGCTGCATCTATCCACACCGGCCACCCCTACGACACCAGCCGCTGCTGCAACTATCCACACCGGCAGCTCCTACGATACCAGCCACTGCTGCAACTATCCCCACCGGCAGCTCCTACGATACCAGCTGCTGCTGCATCTATCCACACCGGCCACCCCTACGACACCAGCCGCTGCTGCAACTATCCACACCGGCAGATCCTACGATACCAGCCACTGCTGCAACTATCCACACCGGCAGGCAGCTCCTACAACACCAGCCGCTGCTGCAACTATCCACACTGGCTACTCCTACGATACCAGCCACTGCTGCAACTATCCACACCGGCAGCTCCTACAATACCAGCCACTGCTGCAACTATCCACACCGGCTGCTCCTACAATACCAGCCACTGCTGCAACTATCCACACCGGCAGCTCCTACAATACCAGCCACTGCTGCAACTATCCACACTGGCCGCTCCAACAATATCATCAGCCGCTGCTGCAACTATCCACACCGGCCGCTCCTATGATACCAGCCGCTGCTGCAACTATCCACACCGGCCGCTCCAACGATATTATCAGCCGCTGCTGCAACTATCCACACCGACCGCTCCTATGATACCAGCAACTGCTGCAACTATCCACACTGGCCGCTCCAACCATATTATCAGCTGCTGCTGCAACTCTCCACACCGGCCGCTCCTACGATACCAGCCGCTGCTGCAACTATCCACTCCGGCAGCTCCTATGATACCAGCCACTGCTGCAACTATCCACACTGGCCGCTCCAACGATATCAGCCGCTGCTGCAACTATCCACTCCGGCAGCTCCTATGATACCAGCCACTGCTGCAACTATCCACACTGGCCGCTCCAACGATATCAGCCGCTGCTGCAACTATCCACTCCGGCAGCTCCTATGATACCAGCCACTGCTGCAACTATCCACACTGGCCGCTCCTATGACACCAGCTGCTGCTGCAACTATCCACACTGGCCGCTCCTACGACACCAGCCGCTGCTGCAACTATCCACACTGGCTGCTCCTACGATATCAGCCGCTGCTGCAACTATCCACACTGGCAGCTCCTACGATACCAGCCACTGCTGCAACTATCCACACTGGCCACTCCTACGATATCAGCCGCTGCTGCAACTATCCACACTGGCCGCTCCAACAATATCATCAGCCGCTGCTGCAACTATCCACATGGGCTACTCCTACAATACCAGCAGCTGCTGCAACTATCCACACCGGCAGCTCCTACGACACCAGCCGCTGCTGCAACTATCCACACTGGCAGCTCCTACGATACCAGCCACTGCTGCAACTATGCACACTGGCCGCTCCTACGATATCAGCCGCTGCTGCAACTATCCACACTGGCCGCTCCAACAATATCATCAGCCGCTGCTGCAACTATCCACATGGGCTACTCCTACAATACCAGCTGCTGCTGCAACTATCCACACCGGCCACCCCTACGACACCAGCCACTGCTGCAACTATCCACACCGGCAGCTCCTACGATACCAGCCACTGCTGCAACTATCCACACCGGCCACCCCTATGACACCAGCCACTGCTGCAACTATCCACACCGGCAGCTCCTACAACACCAACCGCTGCTGCAACTATCCACACTGGCTACTCCTACGATACCAGCCACTGCTGCAACTATCCACACCGGCAGCTCCTATGATACCAGCCGCTGCTGCAACTATCCACACCGGCAGCTCCTACGATACCAGCCACTGCTGCAACTATCCACACCGGCCACCCCTACGACACCAGCCGCTGCTGCAACTATCCACACAGGCAGCTCCTACAACACCAACCGCTGCTGCAACTATCCACACTGGATACTCCTACGATACCAGCCACTGCTGCAACTATCCACACCGGCAGCTCCTATGATACCAGCCACTGCTGCAACTATCCACACTGGCCGCTCCAACGATATCATCAGCCGCTGCTGCAACTATCCACACCGGCCGCTCCTATGATACCAGCCGCTGCTGCAAATATCCACACCGGCCGCTCGAACGATATTATCAGCCGCTGCTGCAACTATCCACACCGGCCGCTCCTATGATACCAGCCACTGCTGCAACTATCCACACTGGCCGCTCCAACGATATCAGCCGCTGCTGCAACTATCCACTCCGGCAGCTCCTATGATACCAGCCACTGCTGCAACTATCCACACTGGCCGCTCCTACGACACCAGCCGCTGCTGCAACTATCCACACTGGCCGCTCCTACGACACCAGCCACTGCTGCAACTATCCACACTGGCCGCTCCTACGATATCAGCCGCTGCTGCAACTATCCACACTGGCAGCTCCTACGATACCAGCCACTGCTGCAACTATCCACACTGGCCGCTCCTACGATATCAGCCGCTGCTGCAACTATCCACACTGGCAGCTCCTACGATACCAGCCACTGCTGCAACTATCCACACTGGCCGCTCCTACGATATCAGCCGCTGCTGCAACTATCCACACTGGCCGCTCAAACAATATCAATAGCCGCTGCCGCAACTATCCACATGGGCTACTCCTACAATACCAGCAGCTGCTGCAACTATCTACACCGGCCGCTCATACGACACCAGCCACTGCTGCAACTATCCACACCGGCCACCCCTACGACACCAGCCACTGCTGCAACTATCCACACTGGCCGCTCCTATCATACCAGCGACTGCTGCAACTATTCACACTGGCCGCTCCTATCATACCAGCGACTGCTGCAACTATTCACACTGGCCGCTCCTACAATACCAGCCACTGATGCAACTATCCACACTGGCCGCTCCTATCATACCAGCGACTGCTGCAACTATTCACACCAGCCGCTCCTACAATACCAGCCACTGCTGCAACTATCCACACTGGCTACTCCTATGATACCAGCCACTGCTGCAACTATCCACACAGGCCGCTCCTATGATACCAGCCACTGCTGCAACTATTCACACCAGCCACTGCAACTATCCACACCGGCCGCTCCTACGATATCAGCCGCTGCTGCAACTATCCACACTGGCAGCTCCTACGATATCAGCCGCTGCTGCAACTATCCACACTGGCAGCTCCAACAATATCATCAGCCGCTGCTGCAACTATCCACATGGGCTACTCCTACAATACCAGCAGCTGCTGCAACTATCCACACCGGCAGCTCCTACGATACCAGCCGCTGCTGCAACTATCCACACTGGCAGCTCCTACGATACCAGCCACTGCTGCAACTATGCACACTGGCCGCTCCTACGATATCAGCCGCTGCTGCAACTATCCACACTCGCCACTCCAACAATATCATCAGCCGCTGCTGCAACTATCCACATGGGCTACTCCTACAATACCAGCTGCTGCTGCAACTATCCACACCGGCCACCCCTACGACACCAGCCACTGCTGCAACTATCCACACCGGCAGCTCCTACGATACCAGCCACTGCTGCAACTATCCACACTGTATACTCCTACGATACCAGCCACTGCTGCAACTATCCACACCGGCAGCTCCTACGATACCAGCCACTGCTGCAACTATCCACACTGGCTACTCCTACAATACCAGCTGCTGCTGCAACTATCCACACCGGCCACCCCTACGACACCAGCCACTGCTGCAACTATCCACACCGGCAGCTCCTACGATACCAGCCACTGCTGCAACTATCCACACTGGCTACTCCTACGATACCAGCCACTGCTGCAACTATCCACACCGGCAGCTCCTATGACACCAGCCGCTGCTGCAACTATCCACACCGGCCACTCCTACGATACCAGCCACTACTGCAACTATCCACACCGGCCACCCCTACGACACCAACCGCTGCTGCAACTATCCACACCGGCCACCCCTACGACACCAGCCGCTGCTGCAACTATCCACACAGGCAGCTCCTACAACACCAACCGCTGCTGCAACTATCCACACTGGATACTCCTACGATACCAGCCACTGCTGCAACTATCCACACCGGCAGCTCCTATGATACCAGCCACTGCTGCAACTATCCATACTGGCCGCTCCAACGATATCATCAGCCGCTGCTGCAACTATCCACACCGGCCGCTCCTATGATACCAGCCGCTGCTGCAACTATCCACACCGGCCACCCCTACGACACCAGCCGCTGCTGCAACTATCCACACAGGCAGCTCCTACAACACCAACACTGGATACTCCTACGATACCAGCCACTGCTGCAACTATCCACACCGGCAGCTCCTATGATACCAGCCACTGCTGCAACTATCCACACTGGCCGCTCCAACGATATCATCAGCCGCTGCTGCAACTATCCACACCGGCCGCTCCTATGATACCAGCCGCTGCTGCAACTATCCACACCGGCCACCCCTACGACACCAGCCGCTGCTGCAACTATCCACACAGGCAGCTCCTACAACACCAACACTGGATACTCCTACGATACCAGCCACTGCTGCAACTATCCACACCGGCAGCTCCTATGATACCAGCCACTGCTGCAACTATCCACACTGGCCGTTCCAACGATATCATCAGCCGCTGCTGCAACTATCCACACCGGCCGCTCCTATGATACCAGCCGCTGCTGCAACTATCCACACCGGCCGCTCCAACGATATTATCAGCCGCTGCTGCAACTATCCACACCGGCCGCTCCTATGATACTAGCCACTGCTGCAACTATCCACACTGGCCGCTCCAACGATATCAGCCGCTGCTGCAACTATCCACTCCGGCAGCTCCTATGATACCAGCCACTGCTGCAACTATCCACACTGGCCGCTCCTACGACACCAGCCGCTGCTGCCACTATCCACACTGGCCGCTCCTACGACACCAGCCGCTGCTGCAACTATCCACACTGGCCGCTCCTACGATATCAGCCGCTGCTGCAACTATCCACACTGGCAGCTCCTACGATACCAGACACTGCTGCAACTATCCACACCGGCAGCTCCTACGATATCAGCCGCTGCTGCAACTATCCACACTGGCCGCTCAAACAATATCAATAGCCGCTGCCGCAACTATCCACATGGGCTACTCCTACAATACCAGCAGCTGCTGCAACCATCCACACCGGCCGCTCATACGACACCAGCCACTGCTGCAACTATCCACACCGGCTGCTCCTACAATACCAGCCACTGATGCAACTATCCACACTGGCCGCTCCTATCATACCAGCGACTGCTGCAACTATTCACACCAGCCACTGCAACTATTCACACCAGCCGCTCCTACAATACCAGCCACTGCTGCAACTATCCACACTGGCTACTCCTATGATACCAGCCACTGCTGCAACTATCCACACCGGCCGCTCCTATGATACCAGTCACTGCTGCAACTATTCACACCAGCCGCTCCTACAATACCAGCCACTGCTGCAACTATCCACACTGGCTACTCCTATGATACCAGCCACTGCTGCAACTATCCACACAGGCCGCTCCTATGATACCAGCCACTGCTGCAACTATTCACACCAGCCACTGCAACTATCCACACCGGCCGCTCCTATGATACCAGCCACTGCTGCAACTATCCACACTGGCCGCTCCAACGATATCAGCCGCTGCTGCAACTATCCACTCCGGCAGCTCCTATGATACCAGCCACTGCTGCAACTATCCACACTGGCCGCTCCTACGACACCAGCCGCTGCTGCAACTATCCACACTAGACGCTCCTACGATATCAGCCGCTGCTGCAACTATCCACACTGGCAGCTCCTACGATACCAGCCACTGCTGCAACTATCCACACTGGCCGCTCCTACGATATCAGCCGCTGCTGCAACTATCCACACTGGCCGCTCAAACAATATCAATAGCCGCTGCCGCAACTATCCACATGGGCTACTCCTACAATACCAGCAGCTGCTGCAACTATCCACACCGGCCGCTCATACGACACCAGCCACTGCTGCAACTATCCACACCGGCAGCTCCTACAATACCAGCCACTGATGCAACTATCCACACCGGCCACCCCTACGACACCAGCCACTGCTGCAACTATCCACACCGGCTGCTCCTACAATACCAGCCACTGATGCAACTATCCACACTGGCCGCTCCTATCATACCAGCGACTGCTGCAACTATTCACACCAGCCGCTCCTACAATACCAGCCACTGCTGCAACTATCCACACTGGCTACTCCTATGATACCAGCCACTGCTGCAACTATCCACACAGGCCGCTCCTATGATACCAGCCACTGCTGCAACTATTCACACCAGCCACTGCAACTATCCACACAGGCCGCTCCTATGATACCAGCCACTGCTGCAACTATTCACACCAGCCGCTCCTACAATACCAGCCACTGCTGCAACTATCCACACTGGCTACTCCTATGATACCAGCCACTGCTGCAACTATCCACACAGGCCGCTCCTATGATACCAGCCACTGCTGCAACTATTCACACCAGCCACTGCAACTATCCACATCGGCCGCTCCTATGATACCAGCCACTGCTGCAACTATTCACACCAGCCGCTGCAACTATCCACACCGGCCGCTCCTATGATACTGGCCACTTCTGCTGCAACTTTCCACATGGGCTGCTGCTACGATACCAGCCGCTGCTGCAACTATCCACACCGGCCACTCCTACGATACCAGCCACTGTTGCAACTATTCACACCAGCCGCTGCAACTATCCACACCGGCTCCTCCTTTGATACCATTGCTGCTGCTGGATCCATCCCAGCCAAACTTCCGATGCTGCTGCTACTATTAGAGACAGTTTGTGTCCATATCTGCGGCACCCTGGGGCTGCCCTTGTTGGCTACATACAAGCGTTCAGCCTATATCTACCACCGGTGGTTTTAATGAAGACTTGGAAGCCATCCTAATTTGTTCCTCCAGGCTAGTGATTGATGCCTTGATCCAGTGGATCCACTAACCCTGTGCTCACCCCACGAGTATTACAGATTCCTCACGGTCCCCCTGTTACCCCAATAACAGCTCTGCAGTCCTTGGCATTGTATTCAGCAGCTTCATCGCGGCTTTACCTGGTATGGCCTCCTATTGTCCTGAAGGATTTCCCAGAGGTGTTCAGCACTTGTCGGCTGTTTTGTCTTAACTCTGCATCCATATCATCTCAAGCTATCTCCATTGGGTCGAGGTCAGTGATTGTGGAGGCCAGGTCCTATGATCCAGCCTCCATCCCTCTTTTTGGCGACATTGCACATACATAGCATGGAAGTGTTTTGTGTCATTGTCCTATTACATCAAAATAGATGGTCCCATCAAGCACCAATCAAATGGGATGGCAGTTGCTGTATAACACTTTGGTAGATTTTCTGGTTAAGTGTGCAATCATTTGGAATAAATCATCCATAGTTTCACCAATAAAGCACACCCCACCATCACACCTCACCTTCCTTGCTTCAATACCTTAAGGCTAAAAGAAAACAAGGCGGTTGATACTAAAAATCTCACATTTTTACTCTTTCAAGAACAGTACAGATTTCCATTGATCTATTCTGCAGTCATTGCATTGCTTAGCCAAAATAAATCTCTTCTTCTCGTCTTGCTCTCAGTAGTGGCTTCTATGCAGCCATTTGACCATAAAAGACACTTCTCACAGTCTCTTCTGAACAGTTGATATTAGGTCTGTTCTTTGAGGTGCTGTCAATTTCTAATCTAAGGCTGGTAACTTTGATGAACTTATCCACTGCAGCAGTGGTAATTCTTTTTTTTCCTTTTCTTAAGAGGTCCTCGTGAAAGCTAGTTTTATAATAGTGATTTATGGTTTTTATGAAGGCACTTGTTAATACCTTCAGGGTTCTAGCAATTTTCTGGACTGAATGACCTTCTTGTCATAAATGTAATGCTCACAGTCAGTGTAGGTGCTGGAGGGACCCAGGCATACCCTTTAGTGGAAGGGGCTTAACTAAGAATCCAGCACAAGGCAGACGCCAGGTACCACATCCAAGGCAGTGACCGGGAGTGTGGCAGCTGACCCCTAAGTAAGGTGATGGACTCGGGTATAGACAGATACAGGTTGGATGACTGAGGCAGGCTGGACAGACGGGTACAGACAGGAATGGTGGGCATGGAAAAAATAGTCAGGTATGGGAAGGAAGTTACAGGAGATGGACACAATGTTAATGGGACCTGACAACTAGCTAACACACTGGAATACTGACTAACTGAATATGTTGCACAGTCACCTCCCCTAATGGGAGAGTGCCTTAAATACACAGTGCCTCTCAGCCATTGCCCCTTTAAGAGGAGGGCCGGTTTGCATGTACGTGTCTTAGATGCACTCCTGGGAACCCTGTATGGCATGCACAGGGGCTGGGAGGGGAAGGAGGCAGCAGCACACGTGGACGGCCAAGGAAGTGTGGGGAGGAAGCGACTTAGCCGGCGCAGTGAGTAAGTCGGCATCTCTGTGGTGACACCGGCACTAGAATAAAGAAATGGTTTCTGTTTACCTAGTTGAGTGGTTTCTGTTTACTTATTGAGTGGTTTTTCATTACTTAGTTGAGTGGTTCTTGCCATATTCTGGATTAGAGGAGTTGTGGAATAGGGCTCGGGCCTGTATGGAGCTGTATACTAACATTGCCTCTGTATATTGCATCTGATGGTTGCAAACACTTTCTGAAGGCCATTTACTCTATAGATGAGCTCTTGATGAGGCATAATGGAAGTCATTCCAGTTGCTGACCTGATGGAAGTGCTGAGAGAATGCCAAAGTGGGTGTAAAGATGTCAGTAGCGAAACAAGGGTCTGCGAGGAATCTAAGGGGGAACATATATTCTGGATTGCTTCATGTGTTTTTCTTCATTTTTGGTTCCTTGTGTGTTCCTTTGTAATTTTGCTGGCTTTAGTCTGAATCTACAATATGCACAATCCATTGCAGAAACACAGATATCCTCTGATTTTAAGCTCTCTATCACTACATGTGGAATTTCCCAACCATTTCCACCACAAAGAAGACACATTTCTATGGGCCACGGTGACATACCTCATAGAGGTCGATCATCACATTTCCCTCTGGACCCTTGATGCTCTTCACGTTTTCCAGGGCCAGGGTGAAGAATATCCCCCGGGTGTCAGAGATGTAGAGGTTGTACGTCTCGTTCTGGTTCCACTCTTGAATAGCTACAAACACTTGATTTTCGTCCGTGCTGATCACGTGCATGTCCTGCGGAGAAAGATCGTCACTATTACTATACCGCGTATTATAAGCCGGGATCGCGCTCAGGGACGCACAGAGTGAAATATATTGTACTGATCAGTGCTTTTTTTGTAAAAAATATTAGCTGGTACGCATCTCTGAGACGAGGAGCGGGGGGGTGATGTTAGGCGCCGGCGGCCGAGTTTGAGCAGTGGGAGGGAGTGCTGTCGTTGCTGTCGTGCTGCCGGGAGATCCTGTGCATGGTTTACTACATACTACATACGGTACTGTATGCTGGAGAGAGAGGCAGGGGGTGCAGAACTACAAGGCTCAACATACTCCATCCACTAGTGTATGCAGGAGAGGCAGGGGGTGCAGAACTACAAGGCTCAGCATACTCCATCCACTACTAGTGTATGCAGGAGAGGCAGGGGGAGCAGAACTGCAAGGCTCAGCATACTCCATCCACTAGTGTATGCAGGAGAGCAGACAGCAGCTGCCGAACTACAAGGCTCAGTATCCTTCAGCCAAGACTGTATGCAGGAGTTTTTTTGCCCAAAAACGTAAAATGTAAAAAAAAAAAAAATGACGTGGGCTTTGCTATATTTTTGTATGCTAGCCAGGTACAGCAGGCAGGTACGGGCTGGCTCCAACCCCCAGCTGCCTAATTGTACCCGGCTGAGAATCAAAAATATAGGGAAGCCCTTTTTTTAATTATTTCATGAATTTCATGAAATAATTTAAGAAAAAAAAATGACGTGGGCTTCGCACAAATTTTGTGTCCAGCCAGGTACAACTAGGCAGCTGGGGATTGGAATCAAAGCTTTCTGGGCACCTCTGCTGCGAATTGCAGTCCGCAGCCTCCCCAGAAAATGGCGCTTTCATGGAAGCGCCATATTCTGGTGCTGTATCTAACTCTTCCAGCAGCCCTTGTGACGGGTGGCTCGCTGGGTAATAAGGGGTTAGGGCCAGCTGCATATTATCAACTGGCCCTAAGCACGAAAATTCATGGTGTCACGCCAATATTAGACATGGCCACCATGAATTTCTTGTAAAGATAAAAAAAAAAACCACAAGACAGAGAAAATATTTTTATTAGAAATAAAATACAACACAATTAGTGACTCCATCTTTATTGAAATAAAGAACCCCCCTCTGCAGTAATCCTGGGTCAAGGGTCCTGCGCCGTCCAATCCGGATCCAATATCATCTGATCGGACTGCTGGAAGGCAAAGCGATCAGATGATGTCAGGTTAAAGGACATGAATCACATCACACAGCAGCTGATTGTATAAACGGCTTTTATACAATCAGCTGATGCATCAGTGCAAAAAAAAACTACTCACCTCTCTGCAAAATCGCGGGACACGACTGATCGCTCCAGGAGCCGCCGGTAATCAGCTGCTGCAGTCACCTCAGAGCATCACCTGATCGCTTAAACCAGCTGGGCGGTAAAAAGCCGGCCCCACCGCTGGACTCAGCATGTCAGCTGATGCCGTAGCGTGACTGCTGATTACCGGCAGGTCCTGAAGCCGATCAGACGTGTCCCGGGAGGCTGCAAACCGGTAAGTGTGAGATTTTTTTTTCTAGTGTTCCCGCTTAGCAGCTGGGAGCGGACATGGTGCCGGTGGTAGCAGGGGTAAGCGGGGGGGGAGCACTGGGGGGATGGGGGGTGGGTTTGGGAGGGGTGAGCACTGGGGGACGGGGGGGTGAGCACTGGGGGACCCGATCGCCGGCGGCAGGAGCAGCACAATGATTACAGGGCAGGTGGGAGGGAGCGGAGGTCGGTGGCGGGGGGTTTGAATCGGACGACGGGGGGCAAAGGAGGTCGGGGGAGGGAGTGGAAGACAGCAGAGGGGAGCAAATACCTTACCGGATGGCAGCAGATCGGGGTGACCGGCCGTGACATCAATCTTCAGTGTTTTTAAGAGGGCGGCACCCACTGCCCCTCCACATCTGATTGGAGGGAAAGCGTCACATGGATGCTAGCTCCAATCAGATCAGAGGAGGGGGGGAGACACAGAGGTCACCCTGCTCCAGGAAATGGCTGATGATATAGAAAATTTACAAATTAGCCATGTGGACAGAGCCAGAGGTACTTATCCTCAGCGCTCTTAAGATTTTCCGGTACGCCGTACCGGTGCGTACCACCGCAAAAAAAGCACTGGTACTGATGATCAAAGAAACACACCAAGAACATTTCATACAATGTATCTTCCCCAATGGCAAAGCAATGGGAGGATGGAGGGGAAAAGACCTGACATTGATGCTTGATGCAGTACAAATACTTGTAACCCCTCAATCTCATCATTGATCGCACATAAGAGAACATTCATGGCGCCAAGACTATAACAGAGCACAATCAGCAAAACAATAACCTTTCCAAGGGGAGGCTGAATCAGCGAAGTATATTCATCAATTTCCACCCTACAGAAGGTGGTAAATTACTATGACAGTAACAGATTGCAGCGATAAGTACGAGACCCGGAACACCACTGACACATGTCCTCCAAGAACGGGACTAAGGAGTCCATGTAGCCATGTAATAAAGTAACACGAATAAGGGGGCAAAAAAACCCAAAAACTAATCTTCACACTATAGAATATAACTACTATAATACTGCTCCTATGTACAAGAATATAACTACTATAATACTGCTCCTATGTACAAGAATATAACTACTATAATACTGCCCCCTATGTACAAGAATATAACTATTATAATACTGCTCCCTATGTACAAGAATATAACTGCTATAATACTGCCCCCTATATACAAGAATATAACTACTATAATACTGCCCCTATGTACAATAATATAACTACTATAATACTGCCCCCTATGTACAAGAATATAACTACTATAATACTGCCCCCATGTACAAGAATATAACTACTATAATACTGCTCCTATGTACAAGAATATAACTAGTATAATACTGCCCCCTATGTACAAGAATATAACTACTATAATACTGCCCCTATGTACGAGAATATAACTATTATAATACTGCTCCCTATGTGCAAGAAGACAACTACTATAATACTGCCCCCTATATACAAGAATATAACTGCTATAATACTGCCCCTATGTACAAGAATATAACTACTATAATACTGCCCCCTATGTACAAGAATATAACTACTATAATACTGCCCCCATGTACAAGAATATAACTACTATAATACTGCTCCTATGTACAAGAATATAACTAGTATAATACTGCCCCCTATGTACAAGAATATAACTACTATAATACTGCCCCTATGTACGAGAATATAACTATTATAATACTGCTCCCTATGTGCAAGAAGACAACTACTATAATACTGCCCCCTATATACAAGAATATAACTGCTATAATACTGCCCCTATGTACAAGAATATAACTACTATAATACTGCCCCTATGTACAAGAATATAACTACTATAATACTGCTCCTATGTACAAGAATATAACTACTATAATACTGCCCCTATATACAAGAATATAACTACTATAATACTGCCCCTATATACAAGAATATAACTACTATAATACTGCTCCCTATGTACAAGAATATAACTACTATAATACTGCTCCTATGTACAGGAATATAACTACTATAATACTGCCCCTATATACAAGAATATAACTACTATAATACTGCCCCCTATGTACAAGAATATAACTACTATAATACTGCCCCTATGTACAAGAATATAACTATTATAATACTGCTCCCTATGTACAAGAATATAACTACTATAATACTGCCCCCTATATACAAGAATAAAACTACTATAATACTGCCCCTATGTACAAGAATATAACTAGTATAATACTGCTCCTATGTACAAGAATATAACTACTATAATACTGCTCCTGTGTACAAGAATATAACTACTATAATACTGCCCCCTATATACAAGAATATAACTACTATAATACTGTCCCCTATGTACAAGAATATAACTACTATAATACTGCCCCGTATGTACAAGAATATAACTACTATAATACTGCCTCCTATGTACAAGAATATAACTACTATAATACTGCCTCCTATGTACAAGAATATAGCTACTATAATACTACCCCCTATGTACAAGAATATAACTACTATAATACTGCCTCTAAGTAGAAGAATGTAGCTACTATAATACTGCCCCTATGTACAAGAATATAACTACTATAATACTGCCTCTAAGTAGAAGAATATAGCTACTATAATACTGCCCCTATGTACAAGAATATAACTACTATAATACTGCCTCTAAGTAGAAGAATATAGCTACTATAATACTGCCCCCTATATACAAGAATATAACTGCTATAATACTGCTCCTATGTACAAGAATATAACTACTATAATACTGCCCCTGTGTACAAGAATATAACTACTAGAATACTGCCTCTATATACAAGAATATAACTGCTATAATACTGCCCCTATGTACAAGAATATAAGTACTATAATACTGCCCGTGTACAAGAATATAACTACTATAATACTGCCCCTGTGTACAAGAATATAACTACTAGAATACTGCCTCTATATACAAGAATATAACTGCTATAATACTGCCCCTGTGTACAAGAATATAACTACTATAATACTGCCTCTATGTATAAGAATATAACTGCTATAATACTGCCCCTATGTACAAGAATATAAGTACTATAATATTGCCCCTATGTACAGGAATATACTATAATACTGCCCCTATGTACAAGAATATAACTACTATAATACTGCCCCTACGTAGAAGATTATAACTACTATAATACTGCCCCTATGTACAAGAATATAAGTACTATAATATTGCCCCTATGTACAGGATTATACTATAATACTGCCCCTATGTACAAGAATATAACTACTATAATACTGCCCCTACGTAGAAGAAAATAACTACTATAGTACTGCCCCCTATATACAAGAATATAACTGCTATAATACTGCTCCTATGTACAAGAATATAACTACTATGATACTGCCCCTGTGTACAAGAATATAACTGCTATACTACTGCCCGTGTACAAGAATATAAAACTACTATAATACTGCCCCTGTGTACAAGAATATAACTACTAGAATACTGCCTCTATATACAAGAATATAACTGCTATAATACTGCCCCTGTGTACAAGAATATAACTACTATAATACTGCCTGTATGTACAAGAATATAACTGCTATAATACTGCCCCTATGTACAAGAATATAAGTACTATACTGCCCCTATGTACAGGAATATACTATAATACTGCCCCTATGTACAAGAAAATAACTACTATAATACTGCCCCTATATACCAGAATATAACTACTATAATACTGCCCCTATATATAAGAATATATCTACTATAATACTGCCCCCTATGTACAAGAATATAACTACTATAATACTGCCCCTATGTACAAGAATATAACTACTATAATACTGCTCCAATGAACAAGAATATAACTACTATAATACTGCCCCTATGTACAAGAATATAACTACCACAATACTGCCCCCTGTGTACAAGAATATAACTACTATAATACTGCCCCTATGTACAAGAATATTACTATAATACTGCCCCTATGTACAAGAATATAACTACTATGATACTGCCCCTATGTACAAGAATATAACTACTATAATACTGCCCCTATGTACAAGAATATAACTACTATAATACTGCCCCTATGTACAAGAATATAACTACTATAATACTGCTCCTATGTACAAGAATATAACTACTATAATACTGCCCCTATGTACAGGAATATAACTACTATAATACTGCTCCTATGTACAAGAATATAACTACTATGATACTGCCCCCTATGTACAAGAATATAACTACTATAAAACTGCCCCCTATGTACAAGAATATAACTACTATAATACTGCCCCCTATGTACAAGAATATAACTACTATAATACTGCCCCTATGTACAAGAATATAACTACTATAATACTGCCCCTATGTACAGGAATATAACTACTATAATACTGCCCCCTGTGTACAAGAATATAACTACTATAATACTGCCCCCTATGTACAAGAATATAACTACTATAAAACTGCCCCCTATGTACAAGATTATATCTACTATAAAACTGCCCCTATGTACAAGAATATAACTGCTATAATACTGCCCCCTGTGTACAAGAATATAACTACTATAATACTGCCCCCTATGTACAAGAATATAACTACTATAAAACTGCCCCCTATGTACAAGATTATATCTACTATAAAACTGCCCCTATACAAGAATATAATTGGTATATACAGTTGAAACCAAAAGGTTCCATCCAAATTTATTTCTATTTGCCGAATGCCATAAAAATGAGAGAGAATGTTTCAGGCATTTTTATTACTTTCTGCAAAGTTAAAAGTTTCCATACACTAAGAGTACTACTGTGTGCCTTTAAACAATATGATTGTTTAAAGGCATAGTAACCATAGAAATCAGCCAAAATCTCAGGAGGAGAATTGTGGACTCGCAGAAGTCTGGTTCATCATTGGGGGCAATTTCCGATACCTGAAGGTGCCTCATTCATCTGTACAAACAATTATACGAAAGTACAAACAAGACGGGAATGTCCAGCCATCATACCACTGAGGAAGGAGACGGGTTCTGTGCACCAGAGATGAACGTGCTTTGGTCAGACATGTGCAGATCAACCCAAGAATAAAAGCAAAAGCCCTTGTGAAGATGCTGGCGGAAGCTGGTAAGATTGTGTCATTATCCACTGTGAAACGAGTACTGTATCAACATGGGCTGAAAGACCGCTCTGCCGGGAAGACGCCATTACCCCAAAAGAAACATAAAAAGCCAAATTAATGTTTACAAATGCACACAGGAACAAAGACCTTAATTTTTGGAGACATGTCCTGTGGTCTGACAAAACAAAACTTGAAATGTATTGACAATGACCATCGTTACTTATGGAGAAAAAAGGGAGAAGTTTGAAGCCTAAAGGCTACTTTACACACTGCGATATCGGTCCCGATATCGCTAGTGTGGGTACCCGCCCCCATCTGTTGCGCGACACGGGCAAATCGCTGCCCGTGCCGCACAATATCGCCCAGACCGGTCACACATACATACCTGTCCGGCGACGTCGCTGTGACGGGCGAACCGCCTCCTTTCTAAGGGGGCGGTCCGTGCAGCGTCACAGCGACGTCACTGAACCGCCGCCCAATAGCAGCGGAGGGGCGGAGATGAGCGGGACGTAACATCCCGCCCACCTCCTTCCTTCCTCATAGCGGCCGGGAGGCAGGTAAGGGGAGCATCCTCGTTCCTGCGGTGTCACACGCAGCGATGTGTGCTGCCGCAGGAACGAGGAACAACCTCGTTACTGCTGCAGTAACGAGATTTGAGAATGGACCCCCGTGTCGCCGATTAGCGATTTTGCACGTTTTTGCAACGATGCAAAATCGCTTATCGGTGTCACACGCAACGGCATCGCTAATGCGGCCGGATGTGCGTCACGAATTCTGTGACCCCAACGAGTTCGCATTAGCGATGTCACAGCGTGTAAAGCCCGCTTTAGAACACCATCCCCACTGTGACACACGGGGGCGGCAGCATCATGTTGTGGGGTTGTTTTGCTGCAGGAGGGACTGGTGACTGCACAAAATAGATGTCGTGATGAGGAAAGAAGATTATGTGGCCATACTGAAGAACATCTCAACACATCAGCCAGGAACTTAAAGATTGGGCGGAAATGGGTCTTCCAAATGGACAATGACCCGGAGCTACTGCCAAACTGGTAACAAAGTGGATTAAGGATCACAAAGTCAATGTTTTGGAGTGGCCATCACAATGCCCTGATCTCAATCCTATTGAAAATTTATGGGCAAAGCTGAAAAGGCTGGAGCGAGCAAGAGACCTACAATCATGGCTTCGTGCAGGGCATTTTTTGACACTGTTATATGTCCTAATGCAGGGGCAGGCTGGCCCGGAGGGCAGGGGGGCAAATGCCCCCCGGGCTGCTCTCCCAATGCTTATATTATTCTATCCATCAAGATCCATTTTGATATATTTACGCCATATAAAACGAGCAATGTGTGGATCTCTTCTGTGATGATCATTTCTAGGCTGAATCCTATTTCTTTATCGCCAGTGATCACTCGGCGGCAGATTCATGGGCCGGGGATCTGTGACTTATCCATCAGCTGCCAGTCATTTTAATAGGTTGGCATTTTTCTATTAATGAGCTGGTGGGTGAAAGCTAAATTTCTTGATGAAATGCCTGATATGAAGGATTGCAGAGGCGCTGATCCCCGTAGTCACAGGCGCGGTCAGAGGCCAATGCAGAGAAGCTTCTATTTCCCTCCTTGATGAAAGTGAGACATGGTAATTTGAAGTCTGCACAGTCCATGTTTTCCTCATAGAGATCCACGGGAAAAGGTCTCACAGTTATCAAAGAATCAACTTCAAAAACTAAAATGGCTTTTGTCTCGGTGTTTTATTTACTATGAAGATGACTTGAAAGGAGAGGCAGACTGATCGCTAAATAGTTTTGAAATTAGTTTTTGCTGTAATTTGTAGAAGTTTTCACTTATTTAGAAATGGAAGTAATTGCAGAAGCATTTCAATTATTAAATATCGCAGGGGCAAAGATAGTATTCCATGTTAATGATGGTGCATGCGCTAACACCCGGGTATCCATAAGCTAAATATACAGGGCGACACCATGCAAATCCTTATTACTGTCTCCAAATAGCTACTAAATTGTATCACACGCTCCTGTAAGTGTCATGAGTGTGTCCTGCTGTGGGTAGACCTCAGGCGAGTCTGGGACCAGAAGGTCACAACGCCTCATTGTTCACAGAGCAACTACATGTATTTGAGCAAATCTACTTTCTTTTGGTGATGTAGGGGTTAAGTACTCTTTCCTCGCTAGTTGTCCTTTGTAGCATTAATCGCAGGTGAAGCTCTTTTGTGATCATTTCCCTTCGCTATAAAAAGTTGTGTGTTTTACCATCATTTTTTTCTATGCTGACCACTTTGGAAAGAGACAGTCTCTGGAAGAAGCTGAGGAGTGGTGACTATTGCAGCTGTGGTGTTTAGCTGCATTGAAAGAACTTGAAGTGTTATCCTTTTTTTTTTTCCTGTCTCCTTTATTGTGTGTTATATTATTGCAGTGATGAGACTAGTGTTCTTGCAGGCCGACTCACTAGCCAGGGTGAGTTCCGGGCAAGCGAATGCCTTGACAGGTGATGGCGACAGGGGGAAGGACTCTTATAGGGACATTAGGGAATGTAGGGTACAGACTCAGGTGAGTTGCAGATGGTGATCTCTCTCCCTATATTCAAGGCCTTAATTAGGAATGTACAAAATTGTGGAACATATTGAGAAAAAAACACCATGTTTCTGAGAGAGATCATAACCAGCCAAGATTGAACTAGGAGAATGATGGATTAAGACCAAAAAAGACCATATTGGCTCCACTCGTGTTGGTTAAGAAGGGTGAGCACAGTCTATAGGGGCACAGATGACCCAAATTAGCTAGCTGAAGAGGGTTAGGATTTGGCCTAGACCCCATGAACTCATAAATCCATCCTGTTTGGTTTGAATGGCTCCGGATCATGGCTGAAGCATTTCTGGTGCGATTAGTGATGAGCTTGTGGGTGGTCACCACGGCTCGTTACTTGATTGAGCATCAGTGATCTCCTGCGGGACTCTAGGACCGAGTATAATGAAAGTTGAGCATTTTAAGCTCTGATGCTCGAGTAACGAACAATGGCGAGCACGCTCACCCATCACTACTCCTGACACCAAATTAGGATCCTCTAAATGCACCAGTGCACTTAGTATTGATGGTGGCCATGGCTTTTCCTTTATGGCTACCGTCTTCTTATGGCTTACAGACATTGCATGCTGGATCTACATACAGAATATCAATGTCCTCCAGCTGAACAATCACCAGATCTCAACCTAGGAGATATTCCACTACTGTGAAATTCCATCAGGAATTTGGCAGTATCTCTCACGCTAGGTACGGGGAATGAACAGGCGAAAGAGAAGGGAAACCCTGTGTCTAGGGAAAAGGAAGATGGGGACCCCTGAGTGAACCTAACTTCTGATCCCTGGGGTCCCTCACCATCCTAGATAGGTTCCACACCTATGTGCTGAGCCGGATACCTGACCCTAGATATCCCTAGTGCTGGACTCTAAATAGGGAATGGATGGGATGAGCTCTTCATCAACCCCACTAAACACTATAGAAGACACAAGGAGGACACACAGGGGAGAAAGCATGAACTACTTATCCACAGATGACTCAGGTAGAAGTTCATAAAAATTTTCAGAAACAATACAACAGAGGAGTACAAGCCACCTGCTTGCAACCAGAGCTTGAATGAACTAAAAAATATCACCAGCACCAGTCCAAGGAAGGAAGGGGTATTTAAGCACCAAGAGAATACTGATGATCAGCAGCTGGGTGGAAGTCAAGCTCCCGCAGTCCAAAAGGGGAAGAGATGAATCCAGCAGGAAGCTACCTTTACCAATGACTACTGACAGCAGGAACAATGGAAAGCCACGGAGCATGCTGCCCAGCCAGAGGCTGTGACCTTCTATGGCCAGAAACCACATGACTGTTTGTCGCACGTGACACATCCCTGACAGTATCCAAAATTTAATACAGCGATGGTTGCTGGGTACTATACAATTTTATAGAGGTGCATTTACCAGTGTGGTTATTGGAAAAAATAAAGGGGAGTAACTGTAATGGATGGAGGGGTAATCGCAGCTGAGCCCTGGAGCCATGGGGGATCCAAAGTTCCTTTAGAGTATTATTATTAAAGACCTGCAATATTTGGGGGCCCTGTTGGATGTTTTGTATTGGGGCTCATGAACTTCAAGATACGTGACTGCAAAAATACATTGTATCCATTAACGTTGCATCTAGTGTCAATATATGAAATTCTAACATTAACTTAAAGGGATTTTCTGCCACGTTCCTTAATTTTACATATGATACCAGTATGGAAAAACTAGCGGACATTTACTTTAGATCTCCTCCTGCGCCTCCTTCTCTCTGGCCGCCTGCAGCCGGTCCTCTCGCCGTTTCTTCTGGCATGATCGGCATGTGACTGCTGCAGGCGATCGGTGTTAACTGCTGGCCGTTCCAAAAGAGAAAACTGCCGGGAAACTTTGTCAATGAGTCAACGATGGCGAATCGGACGGTATTTGCAATTTCTTACTGATTTTACCACTATAGGTCTTTATGTAAAGTATAAAAAGGGGAGAAAAAAACCCTTAAATTGTGGCTATTCCGTCATCTGAGCTCGGAGAATCTCCGTGTATCCAGCATTCTGCGGCTGCGCGCCGCTTACGAGGAGCGATACTGGGAAAAAGCCTAACGGGACTGTAAACAGGAGCCGGATATCTCATCTAGAAATATCTCGGATCTTCAGGGACGTTATTAATAGCATTTAATTATGGGTCGTTAGAAAATGAAAAGTTTTGGGGTTCACACGATCGCTTAGATTAGTTCTTGTATGAAATATTTCCTCTTAAACTGAAGCTTGTAAAGCAAAACGAGCAAAAACAACATCACCTTCCGGGCAGCGGATTAATTATTTAGCGGCTTTAATGCAAATCTTTCAGCGGTTTCTTTTCCCCTTTTAGTCGGAATATTAAGTGAACAATTATGTTTAATTTCCATTTCCCGCTTTATTTGCATTTAGGATTATAAAGAGACTCGGGTTTAGCGGTTTTTATTTCTAAGCAAAAATCCAGTATAACATTTACTTGATGCCGGTGCCCGGCGGGAATCTTTAATGGCTGCGGACTGTGCAACCCCCTATAAAGAAGAGCACCTGTGCCAAGAGGTCTCTAAATATAATTTGCTACTTTACCAATAGAGAACTATAGTGCTGCATGCCGTATTGTCACTGAGCACAATATATATATACTAGAAGGTGGCCCGATTCTACGCATCGGGTATTCTAGAATTTACGTATTGTGTAGTTCATGTATGATTTTTGTTATATATATATATATATATATATATAGATGTTGTTGTGTGTAGTTACCAAGTGTTTGTGTAGGGGCTGTACATGTTCTGGGTGTTGTCTGGGTGTGACGGGGGGTGAGAGCGGTGTTGTATGTGTGTTGCGTGTGTTGCGTTGTTTGTGGAGCGCTGTGTGTCTGTAGCGTTGTGTGTTGCGCGGTTTGTGTGTGTGTGGTGTGTTTTGGGGGAGGTATGTTTTGTGCAATGTGTGTGTTGTGCGGTATGTGCGTATATTTGTGTGTGCCGCGGTGTTTGTGTGTTGGGTGTTGTGTGTGTGCAGCGTTGTCTGTGTGTGTGGGTGTCTGTGTAGGGCAGTTGTTTGTGGTTCCCAGTGTGTGTGTGTGTGGTGTGTGGTGTGTTGTGCAGTGCGCGCGCGTGTGTGTGTGTGTGTGTGTGTGTTGGGGGGAGGTGCGCACTCCCAAACGTGCTCCATCCCCCATGCAGCGCACTCCCCATCGTGCTCCATCCCCCATGCAGCGCACTCCCCATCGTGCTCCATCCCCCATGCTGCGCACTCCCAAACGTGCTCCATCCGCCATGCTGCGCACTGCCAAACGTGCTCCATCCGCCATACTGCGCACTCCCAAACGTGCTCCATCCGCCATACTCCCCACTCCCCATCGTACTCCATCCCCGATGCTGCGCACCCCCCATCATGCTCCATCCCCGATGCTGCGCACCCCCCCATCGTGCTCCATCCCCCATGCTGCACCAGCATCAGCCTCTCTGCCCCCAGCATCAGCTTCTCTGCCCCCAGCATCAGCCTCTCTCCTCCCAGCATCAGCCTCTCTCCTCCCAGCATCAGCCTCTCTCCTCCCAGCATCAGCCTCTCCTCTCTGTCCCCAGCATCAGCCTCTCTCCTCCCAGCCTTCCCCAGCATCAGCCTCTCTCCTCCCAGCCTCCCTCCTCCCACCCTCCCCCAGCATCAGCCTCCCTCTCCCAGCCTCCCCCAGCATCAGCCTCCCCCAGCATCAGCCTCTCTTCTCTCAGCCTACCTCTCCCAGCCTCCCAACCTCCCTCAGCATCAGCCTCCCTCTCCCAGCCTCCCCAAGCATCAGCCTCCACCAGCATCAGCCTCTCTCCTTCCAGCCTCCCCCAGCATCAGCCTCCGCCAGCATCAGCCTCTCTCCTTCCAGCCTCCTCCAGCATCAGCCTCCCTCTCCCAGCCTTCCCCAGGATCAGCCTCTCTCCTCCCAGCCTCCGTCCTCCCAGCCTTCCCCAGCATCAGCTTTCCCCTCCCAGCCTCCCTCAGCATCAGCCTTCCCCAGCATCAGCCTCTCTCCTCCCAGCCTCAGCCTCTCTCCTTCCAGCCTCCCCCAGCATCAGCCTCTCTCCTTCCAGCCTCCCCCAGCATCAGCCTCCCCAAGCATCAGCCTCCACCAGCATCAGCCTCCCTCGTCCCAGCCTCCCCCAGCATCAACCTCCCCCTCCCAGCCTCCCCCAGCATCAGCCTCTCTCCTCCCAGCATCAGCCTCTCTCATCCCAGCATCAGCCTCTCTCCTCCCAGAATCAGCCTCTCCTCTCTGTCCCCAGCATCAGCCTCTCTCCTCCCAGCCTTCCCCAGCATCAGCCTCTCTCCTCCCAGCCTCCCCCAGCATCAGCCTCTCTTCTTCCAGCCTCCCCCAGCATCAGCCTCTCTCCTTCCAGCCTCCCCCAGCATCAGCCTCCCTCTCCCAGCCTTCCCCAGGATCTGCCTCTCTCCTCCCAGCCTCCGTCCTCCCAGCCTTCCCCAGCATCAGCTTTCCCCTCCCAGCCTCCCTCAGCATCAGCCTTCCCCAGCATCAGCCTCTCTCCTCCCAGCCTCAGCCTCTCTCCTTCCAGCCTCCCCCAGCATCAGCCTCTCTCCTTCCAGCCTCCCTCAGCATCAGCCTCCCCTTCCCAGCCTTCCCCAGGATCAGCCTCTCTCCTCCCAGCCTCCCCCTCCCAGCCTCCTTCAGCATCAGCCTTCCCCTCCCAGTCTCCCCCAGCATCAGCCTCCCCCTCCCAGCCTTCCCCATGATCAGCCTCTCTGCTCCCAGCCTCCTCCAGCACGCCGTGCTCCTCTGCCGACACTCACACACCCGATCGCATCCACTCACACACACCCGATCGCATCCACTCACACACACCCGATCGCATCCACTCACAAACACCCGATCGCATCCACTCACAAACACCCGATCGCATCCACTCACAAACACCCGATCGCATACACTCACACACACCCGATCGCATACACTCACACACACAGACACTGACGATATCGCACATACGCGCTCACAGTCACAACATCCGGAGATACCACATGCTTCAGGCCATGTGATCCTCCGTCAGGTCCTGGAAGGTCACAACAGCACAGTATCGAGGCCGAGAAGCAAGCGATATCGCCGGATGCTGTGAGTGTGTGGATGCGATGTGAGGTGTGTGTGAGGTGTGTGTGAGGTGTGTGTGAGAGTGAGTGTGATCTGATGTGTGTGTATGTTTGTGTGTGTGCTGTTGTGTGTGCGTGTGGATCTTCCGCAGCAGCAGGACCTTGATGCGCTTGTAACCATGCGAGCATGGTTACCAACGTATCCACACCACTCCCGTGCGAGCGGGGGCCGGGGGGGGGTGGGGGGAGTACAGTACTCACCTCCGTGACAGCCGTGTCAGTTCGGGGAATGCGCGGGGGGAGGGAGGGGGCGGGGCCAGAGCTAGCGTGCATTGCGTGAGGGGGGCGGGGCGTGGCCGAATTGCCAATGCCTGCAGGGTGCCGGGGCGAGAGGCCAATCTGTGGGGGGGCGGAGCCTGGGCGAGCGGCTGGCCAATCCGTGTGGGGGCGCAGCCTGGGCGAGCGGCCAATCTGTGTGGGGGGGCGGGGCCATGGCGAGCCCAGCGGCCAATCAGCTTTGTGTCACCGTAAGGACACAATTTTGGAGCATGACAGACAGACAGATAGACAGACAGATAGACAGACAGACAGACAGACAGACAGACAGACAGACAGAATAAGGCAATTATATATATAGATATATATATATATATATATATATATATATATACACATACATACATATATACTGAATATATACCAAATAACATAAGACCCTAAACTCTCTGTAATGGTGACTGCAGGGATTCAGCATGTTCTCTTTAAAATCTATGTCTCTCTGAACCCAGAAATGAAAAAAAATGACTCCAAATACGATACAAAATCCTCAACATTGTAAATGTAACTCCCATGGGTGCAGCATCTCCAGACTTGTCTTCTGTGGCTGTGGCATCTCCAAACTTGTCTCCCAAGGTCACAGACTTGTCTTTCATGGCTAGAACGTCTCCGGACTTGTCTCCCCTGGCTGCAGGAACTCTGAACTTGTCTCCTATGGTCACAGTGTCTCCAGACTTGAATCTTATGAGTGCAGCATCACCGGACTTACCTCCTGTGGCTGCAGCATCACCGGACTTGGCTACCATGGCTGCAGGATTTTCGGATTTGTCTCCCATAGCTGCAGCATCTTTGGATTTGTCTTCCATGGCTGCAGCATCTCCAGACTTGTCTCCCATGGCTGCAGCATCTCCGGACTTGTCTCCCATGGCTGCAGCATCTCCAGACTTGTCTCCCATGGCTGCAGTGTCTCTGGACTTGTCTCACATAGCTTCAGCATTTATGGACTTGTCTCCCATGGCTTCACTATCTCTGGACTTGTCTCGCTTGGCTGCAGCATATCCAGACTTGTCTCGCTTGGCTGCAGCATATCCAAACTTGTCTCCCATGGATGCAGCATATCCAGACTTGTCTCCCAGGGATGCAGCATATCCGGACTGGCCTCCCAAGGATGCAGCATATCCAGACTTGTCTCCCATGGATGCAGCATATCCAGACTGGCCTCCCATGGATGCAGCATATTCAAACTTGTTTCCCATGGATGCAGCATATCCAGACTTGTCTCCCATGGATGCAGCATATCCAGACTGGCCTCCCATGGATGCAGCATATTCAAACTTGTTTCCCATGGCTGCAGCATATCCAGACTTGTGTCCCATGGATGCAGCATATCCAGACTTGTCTCACATTGCTGCAGCGTCTACAGATTTGTCTCACATGCCTGTCGTGTCTCTGGACTTGTCTCCATTGTGCACTTGGGGACATCATAGGTCGGCAATTACACAGGAGCTGACAGAAGCGGATCTTGATTCAGCAGCAGCACCTTCCTCAGACGACCATTAGTAACCTCATAGATAACAGCCAAGACTTAAAGTGCTGTGAGTTCTGCATGTAGCGCTCATACTCCAGACTGACTAAATCAAGTTGCGATGAAAATTTTGTTTCCATTGTTCCATCATTTGCAGATCAGTAACGTCTCCATCTTGTTTCCATCATTCCACGACTTTTCAAACTTGAAGTTCCAATTACATTGTTGTGGAGTGTATTAAGGAACTAACTAGCAGACAATCTTGAACATTTTAGTATTAATGTATCCAAAATGATTCAATAACGCACATACTTCAAAACTAAGTGCCATCAGTAGAAAATGGTCCCTACCAGTCCAGTTGTCCTTTCAGTTGCATCCATTTTCTATGGGTCCTAAGAGCTGAATGGAAGAAATATATTTGCAACATTTCAATCAATGTCAAAAATTGTTTAAGTTTAGTGAGTAGAGGGGCACAGCTTGTCAATCCGAATTTCTAAAAAGTGTTCATGTTCATTGGCAGCCCCATAGTCTGCCTATCCCTGGTGGTGGAGTATCCTCGATCCTAACGTTTCTGCTATTTTTAGGAGCCGGTTTTTCTAGGTTTTGATTTTGGGACACCTCCTACTACAGATAGGGACAGCAAGGCTACAATTGTAAATCTGGGGCGCTAGTGTAGCTCACGCATCGGGGTCTTGAAGATTCAATGGAACCATGTAAGATCAGCTGATACATTGTATCGATATTTGATTTATAAACAAGCACTAATGAGTTCTCTAATTTTAGCCGTGTTTTCTCCGTGACCTATTTCTTTTTACGTCCTCCGCGTCTTCTGCAATCAATGTTTGTCTCTTGTGTTACAATTTATTTCTGACACGACTGTAAGGCGAGCGCCGGCGTGGCTTCAGTGGAGGCAGATTAAAGAGAATTGTTGGTGGATGCTGCGACTTCATTTACAGCCGATCCTCTCCTCCTCTAATAGGATGAAACAGCTTTAGACAACTTTCTTCCGACACCGAATTCTTTTGTCTTATTAAATTCTTTCAAGAAAAATATCTGAAGAGCATCAAAAGATTTATCAGAACAGGGGGAAAAAAGAAAACAAGAATCTTACAAATTCCATCAGATAGTTAGAACTCTCGCCTTCATATTTTATATATTCCTTAAAGGGAAACGATGACTATTTCATTAGATCATCTGTCAAATGTTTTTGAAAAGAAAGTTTAAGAAACTTAAAGGGGTTGTCCACTACTTTAACATTGATGGCTTACCCTTACGATAGGTCATCAATGTCTTATCGGCCGGGGTCCGACACCCTGCACCCCCTTTGATCAGCTGTTCTCAGTGCCGACAGCTGACCACAAGAGGGAGCCCGAAACTGGAAAATGTATTCACAACTGTACCCCCCCCCCTTGAGGAGGTGTGACGCCCTGAAAAAATCATGTTGTCACAGAAAACTGCATCCATCTTCCAGATGCAGGATCCCCTCCTCATTGTCCTTCCAACACAACCCCACACAGGTACAAACACCAGCCACAAAAGCCTAGTCACCCACCCCCAGGACAATGGGAACACACCAGTGGGCGGGGCCAGGCAGATGGTGACGCCCACCTAGGGGTTCTGAGGTGTCAAGGGAGGGAACACAGCAGATTAGTCTGGACAGAGGAAGGAAGAGGAGTGAAGTGGTGGTCGGGGGTTGTAGCTCCCGGACTACCGGACTATCTAAGCTGACTAGGTGGCAAACGGCAGAGCAGGGCCACAGGTGACGGAGATCCAGTCGCGGGAGACCTTAAGTGGACTTGGGCAGGGTTGTAGCCCGCCGGTGCCGACAGCGGGAATCCGGTTCAGAGGCCGTGCACATTCGGGGTACCTGGACCCCAGGACGAGGACAGCTTCAAGCACCTTTCCGATTAACCAGCAGGGGACAAGATTCCACGTCTTGTCCCACGAGTAGCCCAGATAGAGTGAGACGGAAGTCCAACGTGGGGGATAGGGCGTCTGCAAGTGCCTGCAAAAATCCCAAGGGTCAGATCTCGCGGGCAACAGCTCCCACAGCAAAGACATCGGGAGTGGACTTTTCCTGTTCCATGCGGACTAGTCAACACACGAGACACAAAACTAGAAGTGCAGGAGGAAGGGCCCCTGATCTGTTCACCGGTGTGCGGGACCCGAGCACACCCCTCTGGAGGCTACCGGTATCCGGCACTTGGTTTACTACTTGGAGTCCGTGTGGTTTATTCAACAACAGTAAGTAAACCGGTGTCATCCGGTCCAACCTGCAAACTGCACCCCAGCAATTGACTACCACCTGCACCTGGGCCCCGGGACTACACCTCCCCTACCCGTGGAGGGGATACCATCCTGCTGCCCTGCTCCATGAGCCCCAGGCACCCCATACCAAGGCAGCGGCGGTGTCACCATCCCTCACCGCAACCCACGGGTGGCGTCACTGACAAACTCTCCACTTGACTAGATACTGGAGCTTCTGTCTAGCAATACGGGAATCCAATTTTTTTTTCCACTACATATTCCAGATCCCCTTCGACCGGTCAGGAGGCTCAGCCATGGGCACTACCGGTTCAACATATTTTTTCAACAAAGGCTTATGAAAGACATTGTGAATCTTTAAAGACTCTGGAAAAGCCAACCGGAAAGAAACAGGATTAATTACCCTCGAAATTCTATAGGATCCAATAAACCTTGGCTTAAATTTCGGAGAAGAAACTTTCATAGAAACTTGTCTGGAAGACAACCAGACCATGTCCCCAACCTTAAACCGGGGACCCACAGTCCTACGGCGGTTGGCAAACTGTTGGGCATTTTCCTGGGAGTGGGACAATTTATCTACCACTTGATCCCAAATATGCTGCATTTTCTCCACTACAGAATCATGGAGCTGGGTATAAAGACACTTCCAGCAGGGAATGATCCAATTCCACCAGGAACTCCACACAAATTAGGAATCAAGCATTTGTATCAAAGCAGAAAAAACAACAAGAAAGTGGAAACAATAAGCAGAGGTACAAAGACCACTTATCTGAGAGGAGTTCTGGTAGTGAGCAGAGCTGGTTACAGAATGTCCTTAACACACAGGAGACCATTGAGCACCGGCAAGCAACAAGAGAAAACTACTCCGCTATATAGCCCCATCTGACCCTGATTGCCAGTCCTCCACAGGTGTGTGGCTTTCATTCCACAAATCAACTGCACCACCAGCACTGACCACAAGAGGGAGCCCCAAACTGGAAAATGTATTCACAGCAATGATGTGTTTAATACTGTATATACCGTTGGAGGCGGTATTATACTATATTACAGTAATATGCTTCTAGACAGAAGCAGTATTATGGTAGTTATATTCTTGTACATAGGGGCAGTATTATAGTAGTTATATTGCTGTACATAGGAGCAGTATTAAAGTAGTTATATTTTTGTACATAGGGAACAGTATTATAGTAGTTATATTCTTGTACATAGGAGGCAGTATTATAGTAGTTATATTCTTGTACATAGGGGCAGTATTATAGTAGTTATATTCTTGTACATAGGGACAGCATTATAGTAGTTATATTCTTGTACATAGGGGCAGTATTATAGTAGTTATATTCTTGTATATAGGGGCAGTATTATAGTAGTTATATTCTTGTACATAGGGGGCAGTATTATAGTAGTTATATTCTTGTACATAGGGGCAGTATTATAGTAGTTATATTCTTGTATATAGGGGCAGTATTATAATAGTTATATTCTTGTACATAGGGGCAGTATTATAGTAGTTATATTCTTGTATATAGGGGCAGTATTATAGTAGTTATATTCTTGTACATAGGGGCAGTATTATAGTAGTTATATTCCTGTATATATGAGCAGTATTATAGTAGTTATATTCTTGTACATAGGGGCAGTATTATAGTAGCTATATTCTTGTACATAGGGGCAGTATTATAGTAGCTATATTCTTGTACATAGGAGGCAGTATTATAGTAGTTATATTCTTGTACATAGGGGCAGTATTATAGTAGTTATATTCTTGTACATAGGGGCAGTATTATAGTAGCTATATTCTTGTATATAGGAGCAGTATTATAGTAGCTATATTCTTGTACATAGGGGCAGTATTATAGTAGCTATATTCTTGTACATAGGGGCAGTATTATAGTAGTTATATTCTGAAATCACATTTCTCTTTGCTCCAGTTTCCGTTGTGTAGTAAGAAAATGACATTTTCCTCCTTTAAGTTGAGCGGTTTGAAGTATACATTATACTCCTTGTAGGTTACGGTCGGATTTTCCTCCAGATTCTATATCACTCGTCTGCCTGATTTCTGGGTTTTCCTTTCTCTTTTCTTCTCTTTCTATTTAATATTCAGACAGGTAGATATGGAGGGATTGCGGCAGTTTGGAGCGGGGTCTCGGCACTGAGCCCCCCGTATCTCGGCTTCCCGCGGATCGTCTCATTTATCCGCTAAATGCTGTAAATATATCGGATGCAGGAAGACTTTACCCTCTGAGGGTGGAATTGCTGTTACCTGTAAGATTTGCGCGGCGTTGATTATAAATTATTACTGGAGGTTTCTATTAATACGCAGTCACATTGCGGAGCGCGGCACATCACTCAGCGGGAACGGGGATAATAATGTAACCTTATGGTAATCTGTTTATAGATTAACGAGACATCAATCACCGCCATTTCCTGCACGAGCAGAACTCATTTTCTTGACAACGCATGTAAATGTCAGCAACGCAATTAAATTTGTTTTTGGCTGCGCTCTCTCACATCTCCCATGTACCCAGCCCAGCTGAAGCCGGGGAGCGCCGCATCCGGACGCTCATTACCAGCCCTGATTTATTTTAAGAGACGGAAGAAGAAAGATTTTTATTTTTTCCAAATTTCGGAGAGATGAACCTTTCTTGCCGCTCTCAGGATGTGACGGGGGCTGTAAACAGTCGCTGCTGGCAGAATCCGGACAACTGCGAAAAACCTCATCATGGCAGACAGCAAAAATCCAATATCCAGGATTAGCTTGCACTGCATGCAGCACAGAGTATTTAAGCAGATAAGTTTGTTAAAAGGAACCTGTCACCAGATTTTGGCCTTCAAAACTAAAGCGCCTGTGCTGCATTCTATAAATGTGCACATTACCCCCTAAATCCCCGTGTAGACCCCAGTCTGGTCTAATGGCTGTCCTAATCTGCGCCTCCTATCCCTCTTTTCGCCCTCCTCCTGTGCTGATTAATGTGGATGACACCTCCGGCGCCATTCACGCAGGTGGGCAAAATCTCGCACCTGCGCAGACACATTCCCGGCTCGCGCAGGCGCACTTTCCTCTACCCTTCTGCGGGCAGAGCCTAAAGCATAGGTGCGCCTGCACGAACCAGCGAGTTCTCTGCGCAGGCGCAAGATTTTGCCCGGCGATGTGGATAAAGCAAATTATGTCATCCATACCCCCAGGCAAAATCTCGCACCTACACAGGCACATTCCCGGCTCGCACAGGCGCACTTCTCTCTACACTATTGCAGGTAGAGCCAAAAACATAGGTGCGCCTGCGCGAACCGACGAGTTCTCTGCGCAGGCGCATAATTTTGCCCAACAATGTGGATAAAGCAAATGACGTCATCAATATACCCGTGCAAAATATTGCTCCTGCACAGGCACATTCTTGGCTCGTGTAGGCGCACTTCCCTCTACCCTACTGCGTGCATAGCCAAAAAGATAGATGTGGCTGCGCGAACCGGTGAGTTCTCTGCGCAGGTGCAAGATTTTGCCCGGCGATGTGGATAAAGCAAATTATGTCATTCATATCCCCAGGCAAAATTTCGCACCTGCACAGGCACATTCCCGGCTCGCGCAGGCGCACTTCTCTCTACACTATTGCAGGTAGAGCCAAAAACATAGGTGCGCCTGCGCGAACCGACGAGTTCTCTGCGCAGGCGCATAATTTTGCCCAACAATGTGGATAAAGCAAATGACGTCATCCATATACCCGGGCAAAATATTGCTCCTGCGCAGGCACATTCTTGGCTCGTGCAGGCGCACTTCCCTCTACCCTACTGCGGGCATAGCCAAAAAGATAGATGTGGCTGCGCGAACCGGTGAGTTCTCTGCGCAGGTGCAAGATTTTGCCCAGCGATGTGGATAAAGCAAATTATGTCATCCATATCCCCAGGCAAAATTTCTCACCTGCACACATTCCTGGCTCGCGCAGGCGCACTTCTCTCTACACTACTGCAGGTAGAGCCAAAAACATAGGTGCGCCTGCGCGAACCGGCGAGTTCTCTGCGCAGACGCATAATTTTGCCCAACTATGTGGATAAAGCAAATTACGTCATCCATATACCCAGGCAAAATATCACGCCTGCACAGTCACATTCCCGGCTCGCGCAAGCGCTCTTCCCTCTACTCTATTGCGGGCATAGCCAAAAAGATAGATGTGACTGCGCAAAATGGTGAGTCCTCTGCGCAGGTGCAAGATTTTGCCCGGTGATGTGGATAAAGCAAATAACGTCATCCGCATCCCCGGGCAAAATCTTGAACCTGCGCAGATAACTCACCAGTTCGCGCAGGCGCACCTATGTTTTCGGCTCTGTCCACAATAGAGTAGAGGGAAGTGCGCCTGCGCGAGCAAGGAATATGGAGTTTCGCCCGTCTACATGGATGGCGTCCGAGGAGTCATCCACGTCAATCAGCAAAGGAGGAGGGTGAAAAGAGGGACAGGAGGCGCAGATGAGGACCCCCATTGGATTGGACAAGTTACATACATGGCGGAATATTTTTTATTTGTGGGGTCTACAGCGGGGTCAGGGGGTAACATGCACCTTTATAGAATGCAGCACAGGTGCTGATTAAGGTGCTAGTTTGAGTTTAGAGGCAAAAATCTAGTGATGAGTTCCCTTTAATCATTTTGGAGATTAAGGCTATGTGCACACACTGCATATTTTGATATATTTTTTGTTGCAGATTTATCACAAAACTTCATGTCTTTCCTTCTCTCTGCAAAGTCAATGAGAATCCTGAAGTGCTGTGCGCATGTTGCTTCTTTTTTCCTTGCAGATTTGGTGCTGAAAATAATCTGCAGCGTCAATTCTTGGTGCATTCTTTCCTGCATTTTCAGCCCATTTACTTTATTATGAAAAATGTACCAAAAACGCAGTGAATTTTTGGTGCATTTTTCTGCCAGAAGATGCAGATTTGGTGCAGACACTTTCTGCAACAAATACTCAGCGTGCGCACAAAGCCTTAGGCCCTGTGCGCACTAGAAAGGGACTTTTTCTTAAGGAAAAAACGTACCCTCTGAAAGAATCCCGCACCAGCAGTAAAAATCCGCACCAAAACCGCAACGAAATACGCATGCGGTTTCACCGCGGTTTGGTGCATTTTTGGTGCGGATTTGACGCGGATTTACCGCAAGTTGGTCCCTGCGGATTTTTACCATTATTTATGGCAAAAAACGAAAATAAGTGACATTCTCATTAATGCTGCAGCAGAAAATCCGCGGGTAAATCTGCAGGTATAAAAAAACGCAGTGTGCGCACATTATTTTTTTTTACCCAAAGGTTTTGCTGGGAAATGACTGCAGCAGCAATGTTAAACACATTTTCTGCAGCAAATCCGGAATAAAATCCGCGGTAAATCCGCAGCGTGTGCACATAGCCTTTAGCTGACTTCTACATAAAAGCTGCCTGCGCTCTCCAGCAGCACAGAATGTTTAAGACTATGTTCACACTTTGCTTTTTGCAGCATTTTTTCATGAGTTTTATGCAAATTAAAACCTGATTTTTACAGTCCCAGCAAAAGCGATGAGATTCCACAGATCTCCAGCACACCATTGCTTTCTTTTTCTTGACTGAAATGGAAACTGTTGCATTTTTTTAAAGGAGCACAATGTTATTTTTTTTCAGCATTTTTGCAACGTTTTTTACCATTGAAAGCAATGAGACAGTGAAAAAAACGCAACTGCTGCTTTTGTGTTGAATAATTAATCTAAGTTTATTAAACTTGTACTGTAGACAAATTAAACACCAAAAATGCATCAAAAAATAACAAAAATGTAGCAAAAATGCAACAAAAAAGCATAAAATAATCAAACAAAACTTGCTTTTTGGAAGCATCCTTTTTGCTGAAAAAAGAGAGCAGGTTTTGGTTACAACAAAAACACAATGTGTGAACATAGCCCAAGGTGAGGAGTTTTCTGGCAGGGGTCCCAGCAGCACAGAGTGTTTAAGGTTATGTGCTTTCTGATCTTGGGGAGAGGGCTGAAGTAATCCTTGTATCATGTGATGATGGTCAGGACAGGAGAGCGCAGCAGTAGTTGATGCAAGTTGCCCCAGTAGCACAGAGTATTTCAGGAGAGGGCTTTGCTTAAATTGTGAGATATCATAGAATAATGCATAAATGAGTGATGTCTTTGATCTATCGGGGCCGCTGTCTGGTTTCCCGCCTCATGCTCATATTACAAGCCTTAGTGATTATATTCCCCGTGTTCTCATCCCTCCACCCTCGCCCTACGTCCTTTCTCCTTTCGTTGCCCTTCACCATTTCTATTAGGACGGTCAGATTTTGTGTTCGGGGACAGACACATTCTGAGCCCAGTAACCTTCATTACTAAGAGCAAAGGTCCCGGCAGGGCTGTAGTGAGCCGCAAGTATTACAATGCTGGGGAAGTGATGGGTATCTGCCAGTCTGTGGCATTGGGAGGCATCAGGAGCGCAGACTTTTTGGGGGATTATGATAAAGCCTCTCCCTTTCTGCTTGGAGTCTACAGATGAACTTCTGCATTTTTGAATAAGCTCAAAATGATGTGACAATTAATGTAGATTGTACCTGAATATGCACTAGAGCTTCATTCTCTAATACCCTCTGCATAGACATAACAAGTAAAATGATAAAATTCTGACTACCTGCAACCACCACTAGGGGGAGCCAGGAGCTCAATGTATATTGATTACACAATGAACTTAAAAGGATTGTCTGCTGCTTGGAAAACCCCTAAGTTTCCCCACAGTAAAATAAAAACAAATATGTTCACCTACGGTGCCAGTGGTTTGAATAGCGTCAGCACTGACACTCCTGGGGATTGTGTAACATTATGTCACACAATCCCTGCAACCAGTCAGTACTGCCTTCACGCTCCCCTTCTTTGGACAAATCATTGAGAAGAAGCAAGAGCTGATCCTGCTCCCTGATTTCCTCCTCATGTGAATTATGTCTGACGGAGAGAGCAAAGGTAGTACTGACTGACCACAGGGATCACGTGACATAATGTTAAGCGATCCCCAGAAGAAGCAGTGCCAACATTGCTGAAGCAGAGCCGGCACCAGAACTATATATAGGTACAGGATTTATTATTTTACTATTGGGAAATGTAGGTATTGAGAAAGGGTTGTCCGGGTAGTAGACAAACCCTTCAGTAATAGAACAGCATGCACTCAGCACCCTCTAGTGGTGGGTACAGGAGGACAGAATTCAATTATATTAATCCATTCTAATCCTGGTCATAAACCAGAGCTTTTTCTATGGAAAACCCCTTGTCACAGGTGTGTCACGCTTTACAGACAGTCCTGTAGTTTCCAGCTATAGAAGGTCGCAGTGTTTGGATAGACAAGCTGCTCTCTGACTTTCCCTTTCTCATTAGGACCCTGCTGATTTCCTCACTTTTTCAGCTATTAATCTTCAGCACATCTCTTTGTGTCTTTAAATACCCTCATTCCCCCTTATCTATGCTGGTGATAGGTTTAAATACCCTTTACAGGTCTTCAGTGCAAGCAGTCGGCTTGTATTCATCTGTTGAACCTTTGTTGTTGTTGTTCCTCTCCATGAGTCGTCTAGACATAAGTTGTTTGTTGTTTTCCCCGTTTGTTATCCCCGTGCATTCTTTAGTGCTTAGTGGGGTTCACTAAGCGCTCATCCCATCCGTTGCCTACATAGGGCCCAGCTGAGGGTTCTCGAGGGTCAGGTATCCTGCTCGGCGCATTGGTGCAGAACCTATCTAGGGTGGTCAGAGGAGCCAGGGGCCAGGAGTAGTCTTTGTCAGGGGTCCCCATCTCCCCTTCCCTTGTTCACTTGGTATTCCCCCGTACTTAGCATGACACCCCTCTAATTGACCTAGAGATACTTAGCATTATCAGTGCCCCCTTCATTATGTTATCTGTACTATGATGTCCTAGTTCACCCCTATCGTTGTAGTTTTAGCCCAGTCTTTCTAGTTTACGGCGGCCCTCACACACCCCCATCCTTGCTTTCTAAGTACATGTTCTAAAATGCAATAGATATTGATATATTTTGTTTAATTGTATCGGTTTCTATGGTAAATGTTGGCTCCGATCCCAGAACATTAGAGCGAAACCCTTGAAGGTGAAATTATACAAACACTCGCAGCGAGATGTATTGAAATTCAGGTGCTCGGATCCTACAAGGAGTAGAAATGAGCAAATAATTGTGTCGGCTTCTATAAATTCACAAGTATCAAGCTGGTTTTCTCAGAATAAATAGGAAACAAATGGGAGATGAAAACGGCGTTACTTCCCGGGCGATTCCTAACAACAGAAGAAGGGGGGGGGAGAACAGAAGAAGAAGAGCGGCTCCGAGACGCTGCACGACCGCAACGCGTCCAAGACACATTCATTCCGGAAGATCTACTCTCAGAGATCCAAAAATTGCAAAAACAGATAATAATAGTTAAAATGTTACATTATATATATTTATACGAGACTAGCTGTTGCACCCGGCGTTGCCTGGGATAGTAACTAAGTGTCTGTCTGTCTCTCTCCCATTCCCTCTCTATCTGCCCCCTATCCCTCTCTGCCTCTGTCTCTCTATCTTTGTTTGTCTGTCTCTCTATGTCACTCTGTCTGTCTCTTTACGTCTGCCTCCCTCTGTCTGTTTGTCACTTTCTGTCTCTTTCTGTCTCTCTGTATTTCTGTCTCTGTCTTTTTCTGTCTCTGTTTGTCTCTCTATGTCCCTCTATCTTTCTATCTTTCTGTCTGTCTGTCTCTCTGTCTGTCTGTCTGTGTCTGTCTGTCTCTCTGTCTGTCTGTCTCTGTCTGTCTGTCTCTCTGCCTGTCTCTCTGTCTGTCCATCTCTGTCTCTGTCTGTCTCGGTCTCTCTCTCTCTGTCTATCTGTCTCTTTCCCTGTCTGTTTCTCTGTCTCTGTCTGTCTGTCTGTCTGTCTTTGTCTTTCTGTCTGTCCATCTCTGTCTGTCTCTGTCTCTCTCTCTCTGTATATCTGTCTCTCTATGTTTCTCTGTCTTTCTCTCTGTCCATCTCTGTCTCTCTGGCTGTCTCTCTGTCTGTCTCTCTGTCTGTCTCTCTGTCTCTGTCTCTCTCTATCCGTCTCCCCACCGACATCATATTACCTCACACAGAAGCTTCTTATACTATGAATCTCCTTTATTGCCTATAGCAAGCACTCACAGCTCCTATTAATAACCTGTAGCTCCAAGCTCCATTGACTTTAATGGAGGCAGTTTTTTGGTGAATAACTGTAAAGCGTGGGGTTAAATTTTCCCCTCAAAGCATAGTCTATGACGTTCCCTGAGTCACATGGGGCGTCTGTGCAAAATTTCGTGATTGTAAATGAGACTGTGCACATTTTTTTAGTGGACATACACACATGCATACACACATACATACATATACACACACATACATATACACACAATACACATACATACATACACTCATACACACACACTCACTCATACACACTCATACACACTGGCATACACCATCTGTCTCTATTTTTTATCGTATTTTCTACTTGTTATTAACTTTTTCTATATGAATAAAATTCAAGTGTTTTGCATTCGAGTCGTTGTACAGAATCTTTCTTTCCTTGTCTAGTAATTAATCTGTATATGGCTCTATCCATATTCAAAACATGGCACGGGATTGGTCGTGTCTTTTGGTATTGTGTACTTATATAAATTTCTGTGTATTTTCACAGGCTTCTTTTTTACCAAAAATGGATTACCGCACCAGGGATCTTACCTGGAAAGCAACTTGTAGCAGGGCTTTTGATGGTGGCCTGTCAGGTGGTTCTGGTGCTGAGCAGAGGGGACATGCTTCTTTACAAAATAATGTGAAACGCCTATTACATCGGCGTACCAGGGTGTGGTGGAATAGGGCCTTCCTCGAGGGATACATTTCTAAACAAATGGTCCCTCGAGGATTAAGGATGCAGGTATTCCCGTCCTTCCCAGTGGAGGACACTGTGTTTATTAACAAATGGGAAGAAGTTTGCTCAAATAGCTCTTTGAAGCTCATGGAGCTATTAGTTGGATTTAACACCAAAACCCTTGAGGAGGTGGAGAAGGAGTTGGACACTACTTATCTGGAGTTAAAAACGATGTCCTCGGCTGAGGAGATTGCAACTTTTGATGCTTTGATGGCTACCAGTTCTGAGAAATGGGAGAAAACAATTAGGGAGACCCACTCCAAAAAGATTGCACGGGATATGGCAGACTATGAACAGCTTAAGGTTTACCGATGGCGTAAGCCAACACCACGATTTGTCCGTGGAAGATCTGTGTCGGTGTCTACAACATCATCCGCGGGTGAGGTTTCGGATCAATCTGTGTCCCCTATGACCACAAGATTTGGGGCCAAAAGAAAAGGAGGCCCAAAGGCAATGGGCAATTACAATAAGAAACCCCCTGTGGTGATGGGGAACTCAAGTGGTACCCCTAAGGTAATTAATTTATCTCAACACACTTTCTCTGGGCTGGAGAATGCGGTCCTAGCTCGGGGCCTCACCTTTTCCCCTAGTTCACGATTTGATCCTTTTACAGCCGTGAAGGATTTACATATCTTTGCCCGGGCACTTATGATGAAGAGGTGGTTTCATGATGACGATCTGCAAAAAGCTTTTCCAACAGAGGCTGAACAATCTGCTCTGCGCATTCTTGAAGAACTATCGGAAGAGCATTCGTCTAGTGCCCTAGGTAAGATTCCTTCACGGCTTCGGGTCAGATCAAGCAAATTCCCCCCCTTGTCGGCTTGTCCCAATATTGACCTGTTCGTGCAGCTCGTATCTAATGAATTCTCAAAATTCCCCACTAATATTCATAATGATAATCACGAGGGAAGAGAGGAGCTGCATTGACGGGATCAAAAAATTGGATGATATCGTCATCAAACCAGCCGACAAGGGTGGGAATATTGTGGTGTGGCCCTGCGCACTATATGAAAAGGAGGCATTTAGACAGCTGAGAGTGAGTGATTGTTACCAACGTCTCACATTTAACCCTCTCAGTAAGTTTATGAAAGAGTTAGATCATTTACTGAGGGAGGCTTTGGATGGTGGGATTATAGAGAGGGCATTGTTTGACTCACTGCTTGTGGTTGAGCCCAAGGTACCGACACTGTATCTATTGCCGAAACTGCACAAAGACGTGAATATGCCACCTGGAAGACCTATAGTATCGGGGGTGGGCAATTTTTTGGAGAGAGTATGTATTTACATTGATTCTATATTGAAACCTTTAGTAGAATCTCTTCCCTCGTATACACGGGATACGAGTAGCTTTCTCCAAAGGATTGATTCCCTGTATGTAGGTGAGGGTTCCCTGTTGGTCTCTTGCGATGTCGAATCGCTCTATACGAGCATTCGACATCGCGACGGACTACGGGCGACCTCTTACTATTTATCTATGACCAGCATGTCTGGAGCAGAGAGGGATTTCGTCATGAACCTTTTGAGTTTTGCCTTAACACATAATTTCTTCTTTTTTGGGGGGGTCCCTGTACCTACAGCTCCAGGGTACAGCGATGGGGGCGGCGTTTGCGCCCTCATACGCTAATTTATTCCTGTGGCTGTGGGAGAGGGACCTCTTCCTGTCAGATACGTTGTCATCGGTGGACCGCATCCCTTTTTGGACGCGGTACATCGATGACATCTTTTTTATCTGGCAGGGAGATGCCCAAGAGCCCAATTTATTTATTCAAAGGTTGAACACTAATGATATTAATTTAAGGCTGACTCATAGGTTTAGTGATGTGTCCCTCGAATTTCTGGACGTGCTGGTTGTACGGGACAGATTTGGCCAGTTACAGACTGACCTCTGTCGAAAAGATACTGCTGTAAATTCAGTTTTATACGCCACATCTGCCCATCCCGCCCATGTCATACGTGCGGTCCCCGTGGGGCAATTCCTCCGTCTGCGACGGATCTGTTCCTCGGATTCTGTATTTGAATCAAGGGCTTTGGAACTTAAGGACAGGTTCCGTAAACGCGGATATAGTAATAGGTCTATTAAAAAGGCCTATAATAGAGCTAGGAACTCCCCACGGGTTGAGCTATTGTACGGCAATCAAATGAAGAAAACCTCGAACAATGTGAGAATGATCACTCAGTATCACTCACATTGGGGTAGGATGATGGATGTGATGTCTCACTTTTGGTCCATTCTCACTGTTGATCCCATTCTAAGGAACTATCTGCCTGATAGACCGTTGGTTGCGGCCCGTAAGGCCAAGAATCTGAAGGACATTTTGACCTCCAGTCACTATGATAAAAAAGATAGGAGTGTCCTCCCCTTTTTGCCACTCTCTACTCCCCTTCGGAGGTCTAGATTCGGCTGCTCACCTTGTGGCTCGTGTGTTGCGTGCCCCAATATGGATACAGCTACTGATTTTACATCGTCAGATGGGAAAGTTTTTCCCATCAGGAAAAAAATCAATTGCCTGTCTAGGGCTGTCGTGTATTATGCCGTCTGCCCCTGCCCACTCATCTATGTCGGCCTAACTACACGGGCCCTTAAGGTCCGTGTAAGAGAGCATGTACGGGACATCCAGGCCGCCGTGGATGTAGTGGACTTTGAGGGCCTTAAGACAATACCCAGACATTTTAAGAGGCATCATTACTGTGACCATACCCTATTGCGGGTACGAGGGATCGATCAGATCACAACAGACGTCCGGGGTGGTAACATCAGCCGACTCCTTGCACAACGTGAAACGGATTGGATATGGACCTTGAAAACTATACAGCCCAATGGGCTGAATGAGTGTTTAAGTTTTGTGTCCTTTTTATAATATAATAAAAAAATACATTCTTGACTGTGGCCGCCTTCTCCGGACCTCTGTTAGTGGGAGTGTGGTACATACTTTATTCACATGATTTGATATATTTTGTTCCATGTACTCTGCCATGCACCATATTGGTCTTGATTTTAATTGTTTTCATATTTTTCCTTTAGCCCAATTTACCCATGTCGCATCCCGATTCTGATGCTACTCCTGTATGGCACCTGAGAGGTCCACTTTC